>NC_051157.2:34070260-34370259 GCF_013339745.2 Dermacentor silvarum
GATTCCGCAACACACACACACACACACACACACACACACACACACACACACACACACACACACACACACACACACACACACACACACACACACACACACACACACACACACACACACACACACACACACACACACACACACACACACACACAAGTGAATAAAAGCAAGTGACGACGAGTAATGCTAAACACAAAATTGATTACTTCGGTTTGCTAGCAACTACAACTATCACCCACAAGAAACTCTGCGAGAAAAGAAACAGAGAAGTTATTAGGCATCAAAAAATGCACACAAACTAAGTTTTAGTGTTTCGTCACTGGCACCTCTGGTACTGACTCAACAACTTGAAAGCAATGATACCCGGAGGGCACAACTCCGCGAGGCGTTCAAGGCACAGTTGTTCTGGCAAAAAACCGGACTCGGGAGCGAAGACGGCGGGTATCGTCCGGAAACGAAGCCACCCGATAACAGAGAAACCAAAGAGAAAGCTTCACACCGTTTCCGTTGTCTTGCTGTCATTCGAACTTACGACGCACAAAAGGAAGTTTTAGGAATAGTGGACCCCAAGCTATATGCCCCACTATCGGCCGGGAATATACAAAAGAACCCAAGCGCAGTTTGGCGCACTATTTCTAAAACTTCCCACTAAAACACAAAGTACTAGCGACAAGCGATAAAAGCTTTTTTTTTTTCCTCCCCCTTTTTTATAGGATATCACCGACCGAGTTACAACGTTAAGATGGGCAAACGATGACCTCTACTTCAGCGACAACCACGAAGTACAACTGCAGAAAGCAGCGGCAAGCAATGAATAGGAAGTCAGGTGAGTCCTGTGTGCTGCGCGGACGATAGAAATGCTTTATACTTGGTCTTCGCTTCACTTCCTTCACCAGCAAAAAAGCGTACAGAGCCTGCGGAAGAGTTTCAAAACAGCTCTGGCTGGAAGAAATTTCACACGCACTTCACGCGACCGCAACCAGTATGACGAAGAGACGAAGCTTGAGCGCCAGCATTATAGATCTTCCACCACGACCTCTACTTTCGCAAGCACATAGCGCCCCCCCCCCCCTCTCTCTCTCTCTCTTCATTTCAGTACGTGAAGCACAGTAGCACGAACACGCCGCATAGTCAGGTATCGATAATCGATGTCAATATAGACGCTCGCAGCACCCGCTAAAAGCACTGATACAGAAAGAGAAGAGAAAAAGAAAAGAGAAAAGGTCTTGGTGTCGAAGCCCTGTAGGATAGCGTAACGCACTCGAGAAAAAAAAAATAATAAGGCGTAATTCGGGCGTCGTTGGTGAAGGGGTGATGTGCGCGGAAGAGAAGAGCAAGCATACAAGATTCAGCACCTCTCCCCCTCTTCCCCTCTCCCACACACACACACACACACACACACACACACACACACACACACACACACACACACACACACACACACACACACACACACACACACACACACACACACACACTTCCAGCACCGCTATGCCCTGATAACAAAAGCCAGCACGCACAACACTACTCGACGCACAAAGCACTTCCGCCAAAGCGCTTCCGGTGAACCTTATCGATAGGCACGACGACGTCGATACGACCAAGAGTTTAGCGAAATATGGCAGCCACAATGGAGCGGTCGATTTCTCTTTCGGCCTGCTGCACGCAACAATATCCGCGCGCTCGACGAGAGGGGGAGAAGGCAGAACAGACCACCACGAGACGCAGGGAAAAGGAGAAACAGACGGAGACGCAAAGGAGAGAGAGAGAGAGAGAGAGAGAGAGAGAGAGAGAGAGAGAGAGAAATAGTTTATCTGCATTCAAATACAGAGATAGCCAGCTTTGTGTGTGTGTGCGTGCGTGCGTGCGTGCGTGTGTGCGTTGTGTGTGTGCGCGTGTGTGCGTGCGTGCGTGCGTGCGCGTGTGTGTGTTTCTTTTTTTTTTTTCGTTTTTGTAGTTACGGCCGACCAGTGTAGGCCGACACACTAAGACGAAGTTGTGAGCGCAGGAAATCTTGCACGGAATGTGCAGAAACGGAACTTCTTCAACGTTCAAGAGATTTTAGCTTAGGTTGAATGTTGAATTATTCTTCGCCATGGGGGATTCTCCTTCTCGAGCCATCAGGCTGCTTATGTCCCGCTTTTCAGCGGCACTGATATGAACTCGCTGGCTGCAGAATAAAAGTAAGCAAGGAGAGGGGTGGGCCGGATCGATGTTGATATATTCAAAGCCCATTCACGCCAAATATATTTTCTCCGAGCATCCGCGCGGCCATGTCGTTTCCTAAACACTAGTAAGTTTACTCGTCGACAGCGCGCAAAACATTCCAGATAGGCAGGCACGGTGAAGAACGAACGTACTGGGGAAAAAATAAATAAATCAATCAATCAATCAATATGCGCGTCAATCAGTAAGGTATAGTCATTCTATAGATTCAGTCTGTCAGGAAGTCAGTCCATCAAGTCAATCCATCAATAGAGCATACCAGAAGTGATCAGCCAAAGCCAAGCCAACACCCGGATACTGATACATGCTTCAAGATGAACCAACTCGGCCAAAAAGAAGTGTTGATCAACACAGTGATACAAGCCAGCTGTCGTGCAGCGCTTGCACGAAGACATGACCCGCCGTGGTTGCTCAGTGGCTATGGCGTTGGGCTGCTGAGCACGAGGTCGCGGGATCGAATCCCGGCCACGGCGGCCGCATTTCGGTGGGGGCGAAATGCGAAAACGCCCGTGTACTTAGATTTAGGTGCACGTTAAAGATCCCCAGGAGGTCCAAATTTCTGGAGTCCCTCACTACGGCGTGCCTCATAATCAGATCGTGGTTTTGGCACGTAAAACCCCATATTTTTTTTTTTTTTTTTTTGCACGAAGACATGAAAGCACGCCTAATTTCTGCCTTCAATAGCAAGAAAGCAGACGCCACGGAGCAAGTGCGTTTTAGCGAAGCAGCGTGCCGCACGGAGTATCGTGAGTGCGAGTCCCGTGACCAGCACAGGCAGCAGCGTGGAGAGCCGGTCGTCAAAGGGCGAAGAGGGGCGGCGCAGAAACACCCCCGCGGACACGGCTGCCTTCGCACAGACAAAGCCGCCACGTTAATGGCCACTCGCGCGAGGCGATGGCAAAACCAGCTCGACCATTGTAAAGACGGAACGGTGCCGCGCATTACGTCGCCCCACTCTCAAGGCTAACACTCCCGTCTCAGCAAATGCGTGCAACGCGCTGGAAGCCACGCGACGGCGCCAACTGAACGGAGAAAGATTTATTTATGTAGGAAGAAAGTAAAACTATCACGAAAAGGGGGAACAAAACCTAGAGTTAATGTATCAGAGAAAGACAGAGATAAAACAAAGCTGCAAATCTACGAAACATCGAAATAGCGACCTTCAAGCTCACCGAGATGGTCAACTATTACAAATTTCAACAGTCACGCGGGAAATGAGGAGGAAGGCGCGTCTACGTTGGTCTGTGTACGTGTAGTAAAACGGAGGAGGGGTGAATTGAGCGCGTAGCCTGCTGATGCAACTTGACAAAAATTGAAGAGCGGCATATGCCCATGGCGGATTCGTCAATCTATTGGAGCCTTTATGGCCACAAGTAGGTTCAACTTTATCGCGCCTTACAAAATACTACAAGGCTACAAGAAAACGAGAGAGAGAGAGAGAGAGAGAAGAGCGCATAATAAATTTCCGGCCAATAATCCACAAATGTCGGCACTCGCTAGAACTGCACCGTCGCTGAATATACGCTTCGTGTGAAGCACTATACTACAGGGCAGGGGAGGTGTCGCAAGTGCGACGAACGGCTGTGTGAATGCGGACGCTGAAATAGCTCATATATATATATATATATATATATATATATATATCCGGTTCTACATTTACCAAAACGGTGCACGATTTTAGTGACGGCACTCAAGTGCGAGTCTTCGCTCTCGTCGACGGCTGCAGGAAAGAGAAAGATGCCTCCGGGCGATTCCGTTTGCTCGCCGTCAACAACGGACGTCCATCCATCTGCTCGGCAGCAATTTTATTTTCTTTTAGGTCGAGAATCTTGTTACTTGCACTTAGGGAACTATAACTCCGCCTCTCCGATTCCGCACAATTCCGTGCAGCGCCTCGGAAGCTACGGGTCGCGTCTGCCATCAAGAAAAAGAGAACCGGAAGAAGGGCTCCTCCTTTGATCTCCCACCGCGCGACGCCGACTGAATGGAAGCATCGCGGAAGTATTAGTAGCACACAATAAGCGAGCCTTCCTTTTCCATTCTCTAGAAGTAGTAGTAGTATTAGTAGTAGTAGTAGTAGGTTGTTTACTTAAGAAATAAACACTAAACAACTACACACAAAGGAACGGAAGGAAATGAAAGCTACTGCTAACCGCACTGTGAAACAAGACAAGACAGCGCGAGATCGCAGGCGCAGGGTGAACAGGGCAGCCCTGCTCGGACGAAGAAGCGCGCAGCCGACAGAAGGCCGTGCATCGAGGAAGCGGCCGGGGTGCCCCCGCAAGGTCGAATCGGGACGATCAAGGCCGTCAACTGCGCAGCATCGCGCGGCTACAACCGACGCCTCGCGCTAAAGTGGCCGCGCCACGGCAAAGCGCACCATTCAGTGCTGGGGAACATCACGCGAGCTCGTCATTAATTAAAAGCTGTTGACAACAGAAGCGAAATCGAGAAGACGAGGTGGTGCCGCTGCCACCTTCGCGTATACTGTCCACGAGAGAACTGGAGCAGAAAGAGCCAATAGAATAGACAGTTTTAGATTAGGGGGACGCAAGCGCTGGGGCCCCCTAGTGCTAGGGGATACAGTACTGCGCATGTGTAGAGGGGTCCGCGCGTGCGCAGTACCGTGGCCCCAAGCAATAGCGGGCCCCAACGCTTGCGTCCCCCTAATCTAAAGCTCCCTAATAGCACCGCGCGATCGTAGCTGACGGACGTAGCCCTGCGGCTACGGCGTTGGGCTACGGAGCCCGATGGCAAGGGTTCGATCCCCGCCGCTACGCGGCCACATTCCGATGGGTGGGGGATGCAAAAAAACGCACCGTGCATTCGGTGCATGTTAAAAAATCCCGTACGGTCAAAATTATTCCGGAGTCTCTCAACTATACGGCCTGCCACGTCATCCGATCGTGGTTTTGGTACGTATAAAGCTCCAGAATTAAATTTACCCAAAGGGAAGCGCACTCTCTTCTTTGTCCACAAAATGCATAGAATTTCTCACCAGATTTGCTAGAGGCCACTCGTGGCGTTTGATGTCCGCGGTATATGCAATATGGCGGTCCTGCGAGCACGGGAATGACGAGAGGTAAGTACACAGATTTGCCTTAACATCATCCTTCTGACTACATACGGCTTTGTCACTTTGCTAATACGGAGCTACAAATGCAACGATTCGCAGCGGTTACGCCAGTGCGAAGAAACTTGCCTTCGTGCGTTGAGAAAATTAGGATTTCTTGGAAATTTAGGCATATATATAAATAACGTCACAGGAACGTCTCAAATCAAAGGCACGAATATTATATAAACATACCTGCCAACCTGTGAACCTTAATATTCGTAAAATTTCGGCAGCTCATCACTCCCATATTAGCCAAACGATCGCAGCGTCAAAGTTATCTCTAGTCACTGCTGTAGAAAACTATGATTAAAGGGACACCAAAGAGCAACATTAAATCAATTTAAATTGGTGCATAGTGGTGAGAGGCCTTTCAAAAAAGCCACAGCTTCATTAATTAGCTAAAAAAACTTTAATTGTTACTTGAAGTAAAGACGAAATTTGCCTTCTATTCTTGCTCCATGTCTTCTAGTCATCTATTTTTAGTCCTCTGCATTTGTCCCAAGTCACCTTTACGCTACTTTAGTCCATCCATGCACCAATAATGCGAATGGCCTATTTCTTATTCAACTTTCCCAGTGACCCGCTCTATATGCATCCTCGTGCTATAGTAATAATCGTAACAGCAGGTAATACAACCATATACACCCGTACTCAAGCTGAACAATTTAACACAGTGATCAAGCCACCATTCATATAAATGAGGCACCAGTAAACGTGTAAACGTGCCTGCAGTCGAGCAAGCAGTAGCGAACCCATGCATAATTTTGAAGTAGCGGGCGCGTGACGTCACCGAATGTATCTGAGCTAAAAAACGAACGCCCGCTCATCATATCTCCGCATGCAGTAAAACTCGATGCTCGCTAAACTGGACGAACAGTGTCTTTTTAAAATTTTTATTTCTTTGTTTGGCTTTTCTTCTCTTTTTTTCTCGGGAGAAGTCCTTCGTAATATGAACGCTCAAACCAGCGCAACAGAACAACGACGGACGCAAGCCTCGATGTTACAGCAGCCACCGCACACATATCAAATATGTTCAGAGCATACATACAACCGGCTCGCATTATATTTAAAGCCAGAGCGATTTCATCCCGCGATGCCCTACTGCCAGCACAAGCTGGCCACCTCTCCCTTTTTTTTTTTCCCCTCACTACTTCCTCGCGTACCAAAGAAATCGAGAGCTCTTTCTTCCTGCCCGCAAGGTATACGAATCGATTCATGTGGAACAGTGTCTTTCTCGCCGGGGTGTTTGCCTCGGCCCGTAATATTTCAACCGGATAAGGCTTCCGCGGAAATTATAGCCATTAGTTATAAGCTTGTCACTGCGCAGCATTGGCCCCCACCACGCAAAGGATGCTAGCTATTTCATTTTATGTGGTCAGTCCAAGTTTGAGATTTACTGTACGCTGCATTTCACCCTTCTTTTTCTTGCTTGATTGCTTTCTCAACCACTCTGTTCCTTAACTGTTCAGAGCATGGCCCCACAATAAATCTTGCACCAGCTGTATGCGTTTTCTGGGGGTATCTGCTTTTTAATAAGCTCTTTCCAGTTCATATTATTATTTAATTAATTTCATTTACGTTCCTGGCTGGAAACCTTTTCGCGATGGCAGGTTACTGGTGCACACCCTGCCCCCTATAATTCTGTATGCCGTGAGGGTATTATGAACACGTAAATAAATATATAACTAGCGTCAGTCAATCTAATGTTTTTTTGGTGGGCTTTTGAGACCGAAGCTTCGATGTATGCCACACGCACCGGTTCACCATTGAGCCCGATAGGGATCGAATTTCTCGATTACCATGGCCTTCTTAGCGCAAGCTGCGGAAGGGAGAAAATCCCTGCCGAGAAATTCGATCTGGATCTCAGGCTCGATCGCCACCGAAAATCCACCACGTGACACCCGTATAGGAAATGTAAGGTGAAGAAATGTTCATACACTCGCTTGATCTGGAGGAATCGTCTCACCGTAGGCTTTTCCTTTTTGTCTTCTGCTCGGCGAACCGGTTTTTATCTTCTGCTCGGCGAACATCGAAATTTTTGCCGCGAAAGACCACCAAAACATACGATACCCGCATTACACGACGTATCGTGTCGAGTTTCGCGCGCCAAGCGACAAATCCTACTCGTGATTTTTTGCCGTGTTCTCGAAGTCAAGAGATAACACCTCAACATCTGGCCGCTTCTCATGGGCGGTTCAACCAGGCGCCTTGCAGCCCTCATCCATTTGCTGCAGGCTTCGGGAAGCACGCAGCGCGCTGCACCTGGCGAAAGCCGTACAAACCAGAAGAGCCGCGACCTTTTCTCTCGAAATGCTCTGGCCTCTCCTCAAATCCATCCACGCGTTCTTTCTCTGCTACACGCCGCGCCGCCGTTTCCGCTCGTTGCAGCCTGCACCCGGCCAGACATGTTTGCACCGCGGTCTGTTTGCGCGCCGCGCTGTTTTCGCCATGGTTTGCTGGCGTGTGCTGATCTCGTCCGGCGAGATCTTGCTCATCAGCTCGGAGCACGTGAAGAGCTTTTCCTTACTTTCCTTGCTAGTCTTATGGATTCCTTCCCAGCGGCCCCCGTTTTGCGTCAGCTTATTCAGTTGACCTTTGCTGCCCCTCATGAATGGGATGTCTGATTTATCGAATGAATGAATTGCTGATTGGATAACTGAATTTACTGACTTCACTAACTTGACAGAATGACTTACTTTGGCTGACAGGTTGAGCAATCAAATGAGTAAGTGAGTGAGTGAGTGAGTGAGTGAGTGAGTGAGTGAGTGAGTGAGTGAGTGAGTGAGTGAGTGAGTGAGTGAGTGAGTGAGTGAGTGAGTGAGTGAGTGAGTGAGTGAGTGAGTGATTTGTTTAATCGTTCAAAATCAACGAGTGGGCTATCATGAGACGATGTATCGGACATCTCCTGGTTAATTTTTACCATCTAGAGCTCTTTATCGTGTACCGAACTCAAAGCACACGAGTGTTTCTACAATGCACCTCCATCGGAATCCGCGGCAGCCGCGCCGGCAATCCAACCGGCGACCTCGTGTTCGCTGCGCAAGGCTATAGGCAAAAAGGAACCACGGAGGGTTGGATAAAAAACGGGATAATTCTTCAACGCTTAATCTGCTCATTTTCGGGAAGAATAGCCACACCTATAGCTTTCCAGCAAGGTATAGCGACTACACTGATTGTTTACAGCATATACACTAAGGCAAGCTTCCGACTGGAGCGCTTGTGACATTGGACCTTCCTCTGCGACTGACTCTGTGAATGACTGACTCTTGATTATTTTTCCTCTCGCTCCTTCTTATCTATTCTTCCTATTTCCCTCTCCCCAAGCGCAGGGTAGCCAACCCGGCACATTCTTGGTTGACCTCCCTACCTTTCCCTTCTCGTTTCTCTCTCTATCCGTTTACATCAAAAGCAGCATAGTTATCCTTCGGCTCAAAATGGAAGCGTCTCCGCTGGGTAACAGTGTGAAGGATATGTGTGTGGTTGCCGCAAAGGCCTCCGAGATCCGAAAAGCATGCTGCAGACCTTCGAGGTCTCGTTGCCGCTCAAACGGGGCCATAGTGTCAAAGAATCGTAGCTATCGTAGCGGCGCCAGGGAGCCATCACGAATGCTTATACGTCATGCCACTACGAGGGAATTTTGCGTCAGCATCAAGGTACCATGAGGCGCAGACATACGTATATGCTTAGTATACATAGAAGACATACCATCCTACTACCGCTAAACGGCAGGCGCCACGCGTTTAGAATATCGCCATAGTAATTAGCCTAACGAAGTCCGCTAGACGACAAAGACCTGTCCCAGATAGCTCAGTTTACCCCCTGTCCAACATCAACGGAACTCAGCCGATATGCAATCAGGTTTTCTAATGCAATCACTGAACATAATTGCTTGCTACCCTCTGTTGTTCTAAAAGACCCCTTACGACCAGCATAGATACAATTCTCTATTACGGTACGGGGAGAGGTACGGGGATCGATACCCCGCACCTCCACCAGAATGTTACGTGTGGAAAGACACACACGAAAGAGGCTATTTACAATATATTTACACTGGAATCAAACCGCCAGGCCGACACCTTGCTCGCGCCAAAAGCCCAGACACACTTCATCGTCTTTCTCGCGGCGGCTCGTCTCTTGAGCATCTCTAGATGATATCGCAATAACATAATGCTGCATTTCATTCAACTTAACTTTTATACATCAACAGCACAAGTGGAGTTAGCCTCGCGATTCCACTAATTACGTCCGCAATCACATTCGAGCACCAATGACACAGGGATGGCCCCCGGCTTATGTCTACACACTATCCAACACAAGCATCGAAGTCGGCTCATCGAGGCATCACGTTCAGCAGCATCTACACGTATACTATATGGCCATCCTAGCGCGCAGGCGATCCCAGCGCAATAACAAATTGAGGCACGCGCAGAAACGACCCAGGAAAAGAGGGAGGGGGGGAACTGTGGTTCGCGAGGGGGCAGGGGCGCACGGTGCGTTAGAAATACTGCCCGACATGGCGTCTCGCTTCGCGTTTTTCCGTACTACACCGCCAAACGACCCGGGGTTTTCCATTTTACGCATCACATCGGCGTTATCCGGCGCAAAGTGGCGATGTCGTCGTCGAAACGAGGAATTCCGGGACCGCCGCAAAAAGTGCTAAAGAAAGCGTAAAAGAAACCAAATGCACGCGTCGTTTCGCGCCGTCAATCGCCGTTGACCCAGCGCGCTCGCTCGATGGCCCCGCGGGTGTGGTGACGGCGAGATGCCACGCCCGGCCGGTGCGTCGAGCCGCGCATCGTCGTGGCGTGATGGGCGCGCGGGGCTGAAGCTGCGCAGCGAAAGCTAGCGGCGTCCGTTCGCGCGTGCATAACGAATACCGGAAGTTTCGAGCAAGTCCGCGGGCGTCGTCGTTAGCGCCGCAAAGACCATCTCGCAGCGGCGATATAGCTTGAGATATTTCACCATTTGCGTCAACAGTTTGCTGCACGGAGGCAGAAGTTACAACCGAGAGGGCGACCACCGAAGACCGGTCTCTCTCTCTCTCTCTCTCTCTCTCTCTCTATATATATATATATATATATATATATATATATATATATATATATATACGGAGGCTCGTGTCATTTTACTGTCGGGTTACGGTCTCGAAAGTTCCATGTAAATTGTACCGATTTTGCGTAACCGTATACCAGTCTGCGACATGAATTACTGAGTATACAGGAACTTGATACTCGAACTCTTGCATGTAGCGCATCATAAAGCCATTTTTGCAACGTCGGTGTCGTTGCAATATGACATCCGTTGCACCGCGCGAAACATTATACCAGGTGTTCCAGCGAACAATTTCAAAATTGTTTAAGGGTTGTCTGTGGCGGATAGCGCAATTCTAGTTAATGAGCTGGTCTACTCGAAGAGGCGGACATTAATCGCACAAAAAAAATTTCAATGCACAATCGCCATTTTAACAAATATTCACTAATTCAGTTTTTAACTAATTACCTCATGGTCCATATTGCCATTGAAAAATTGTAGGCGTGGAGTCAGCAAGGTGGAGCCTAGTAAAGTAGTGGCAAACCACACAGTTTCCTGGCGCTCAGGATTTCTTCCCGCTGTTCTGCGTAGTATCGCGACGAATTCAACCGGCCACGCGAGCCTCCGGATCTTCATTTCTTCGCCTGCGCGAACTCTCGGCTTCCCTCAATCTAAACTATAGGGGTGTTCTCTTCTGCGACGCTTGGTTTCAGCTTCCCTAGCTCTCGCTTCCGTCTTTCGGAAGCGGCGAGTGCACAGTCACGGCCGCTGGATAAATAATCCAGCGGCCGTGGTAGAGCGTACTAGATTGGGGGAGTGGGTCCAACGCAGGCTCCCCGCTGAGGCTTATTTTATTGAAAAGTTGGTGGAGCCACCATCGCTTTCTCCCGAATCAGCGGCCCCGCGCGCCGGCCGCACGCTTGTCGCGTCGGGGACCCTACCGCAGCTGCATGGAGCTTTGACAGGCGGATACTCGGTGGCGGCAACACTGAGATTATTCCCCACCGATTTATTGTAAATAAAATGTAAAAAGAGCGGCGGAAAGAATGCAAACGACGCAACAACGACGGTGCGTCGAGCAGACGACAGCTACTCAGCCCGTGAGCTCGCGTCAGCCAATGAGCGCTGCCGAAACAGCCGGAGCCAACGTTTATTGGCCAGAGATTCAGAATAAGGCTACGGCAGCACCGCCACAATTTCAACGTTATTTGCTTCACCCTCGGCGCTTGCCAAGGCCTCCGCTGGACCCACTGCCCCATTCTAGTACACTCTAGCGATAGCAAGTTTTATCGTTGCTCTCGAACTCATCGGATGGTGTTCTAAGTATACGCAGCTCCGACATGTTCGCGCGACGCAGCACGCAAGGCGAGTCCTGGCGGGTTGAAGGAACAGCGCCTAGGCAGCGTCTCACAACGCTGGCGTGATTAGAAACAAGCCAATGGCGTTGCAGGCGTAGCAGCTCGACGGTGCACGCGAGACGAGACCGACGGGTAAGCGTCGGTGTTATAGTCAGCGCCCAGTGAATTATTAGATAACGTTGGCTTGATTTTTACTGGCCTTTCCCTTCAGGGGCAGTGCATACACACACGGCAGCATGAGCATGGAGGAACGCTATTGTGCTTACAGCGCGTGCACACAAGGCTCATACCAGCAGCGGAAGGCAGAACGTACACGCTCTGGCTCCGCCACTGAGGCGACTGAGCGTAGCGTCGACTATGCGTCGACTTCGCTTCCTCGTTGCGGCAGCGGAACGCACTTCGCGTGTCTAAAGACGCTCTAACCCTCCGCGCGCGAACCGCGCATGCTCCGCTAGCGGGACCGCACGAGAACGGCGTGAATGCGCCTCGAGCGTCCGCATAATTGATATATCGTATTCAAACCGCAACGCGACCAGAACACAACGTCGAACCCACGTCGGCGCGTTCACACGACGGACCGCGAATCGGCGATTTAGTCCACGGCTAGGACGTCACGTAACGCTGCGGCGCCGAAGGCAATTGCGCCCCGGCGAACTAACTGTGATAAGCGTTATGCGGCGTCCTCCTATGTGCGCGGCGTGACTCCAGGCCGCCAGGTATAACGTAGCGCGCCGCTCCGACCGCGACAGTGAAATCAACGATTCGATCCGACGAATGCGTGTGAACGTGACTTATACGCAACGCGCTCCTCGATTCCGGCGTTCAACGGCGTGCACGCAGAGTGGAGAGCGTCGTCAACCTCGCGTTCGCGCGCCACCGCTGCAACCAAAGCAAGTGTGCGTGCGAAAGACGCTGGCTCAGACCCCCACACCGCGCCGACCCGAGCGACGCCGTGCAGTATAGTACGTATACAGGGAGCTGTGCCCATAACGTCCTATTTTTTACGGCCGCCCGGGCATGCCACGCGCACCGAGGGCTTGCGCCTGTCTCCCTATATACGAGCCAAGGATGAAGCACACGAAGCAGACTAGGCACGCGAGAGACTACACCGCTGCTTCTCGTTCCCGAGCCCCTAAGGAGAGAGGGAGACCGCATAGGATGAGTTCTTATAAGAACTGCTGCAGCGAGTTCCCCCGAGAAATCTCGACAAACTGCCCTGCTTTAGACCCTTTTAAGCCCACGCAGTGGAATCAGCGAGTCTGCAAGGCGAGAAGACTTTCGCGGCCGCTTATCTTTAGAGCAGCCAAGTTTGCCGAGGAAGGAAATGCGTTTTCAATCCTCACTGAGGAAGATCTGCCACCGAACTTTCTCCAACTGCCACCACTTTTAAAGCAACGCTTTCTTTGTGGGAGTCTGGTGGGTTTTGATGCTGTGGTCGGTGGGTGGACTGAGTTACTGCGGACGTAACGGTTCCACGCTACTGGGGCTCCTGCTGAGGTTACTTCTAAAGGGAAGCTCACTTTAGCTTCCCTCTGACGGGTTTGGGTGGTGTGGTCGGCGGAGGTTGTGACCGGTACTCGAAGAGCAGGATGTGGGAGGTGAGAAATGGAGATGGACGGCGCCGAGATGAGGAAGACGGGAGGGAAAGTAGTAACGCGCGCCGACTGGTTAGAACGGGCGATAACTTCATAAGGCTTCGGCGGCGGAGTGAACGCGAAATTTTCCCTCACACGTATTCCTACAGCGCGTCAGATTAGCATAATCTTGTTTACTGAAATAGTGGGAGGGCCCTAAAAATGAAAAGAAAATTTGCGCCACTCTCGATCATACATCGATGTCTTAGTATGCGTTCAAGTACTAATAAAAAAAGATGGCTGCATGGAAGAGCATGCCAGATGTTCAGCGGCTTCAACGCTGTGTCTGCAATCGCCTTGACCAGTCACCGACCGATACGCTGTTTTGTATCATGGCGGAGTCGGTCGTACGGCTAACGGACTTTTCTCGCCAGGTACGTGAGCATTTCTCATGGTGGAGAAAGCTCAGTGATTAACTAGAACGTAAATTTTGGTATTACAATTAACGAAACACTTTTGAAAGCAAACAAAAGCTAGAAAAATGCGGCGTTACTCAAAATCACAAACCTTTAGAACTATGCTGTCGCGAATGGATGGGGCACGATGATGAACGTCAAGACCTTTTGTGTTAAGAAGTTAAACGCCCTTGGAAACAAGTTTCTCACGGCCTGTCAGTGACAGCGATCCTCTTTACGGGCGGCATTTCTCAAAATTGTAATGTCCGTTTCAGATGAAGAAGTTTAAAGGTGGGGTGCGCCTGTTGTAGCCCAAACACTATTTGGCGACTGTCGTCCCTGTCACCTCCCCTCACCAAACACAAACAAGAAGAAACAACATCAAATAGCGAAGTGAGAGAGAGCACAGACTCGCAAACTAGTTAGCACATAAAGAACTATCGATCACGGGCCAACATCTTATCCGCCACAGTATTTCAATGTACGGCTAGTCCACTGTGTAATGAAAGATTATGGGGCTTTACGTGCCAAAACCACGATCTGATATGAGGCACGCCGTAGTGGGGGACTCCGGAATAATTTGGACCACCTGGGGTTCTTTAACGTGCACCTAAATATAAGTACACGGATGTTTTCGCATTTCGCCCTCATAGAAATGCGGCCGCCGTGGCCGGGATTCGATCCCGCGACCTCGTGCTTAGCAGACCAACACCACAGCCGCTAAAAGCAACCACGGCGGGTTCAGATGCACTGTTAAAGGGAGCGTCCAGTTGGCGTCAAAGCGAATAGCATGACTACTTCGCGGACGTAGTAGTCATGCGGCTGCCATCACGGACAAGTTTCATGGTGCAAAGGACCTCGGTGTTCGCTGCGAATGCGCGATTGTTAGACCTATAGAATGGCATTCCACGCCCCAACGGCATTTTCTAACAAGAGCCGATCCCTCTGTACGCCGCCGCGCGCAATTCAAGCCTCGCAGCTACAGCGAGAGCGCCTTCCGCGTAACGGGAGACCCCCAAAGAGACGCGCGACAATGGTGGCGCGAAAGCAGAGAGCGGGTAGCTACAGCGATGCCGTTGAAAGGCTTCCGCCCCGAATCTCGTATAGACGCGACTAGCGGACGACCCCCACGGGTATACCTGAACATGGCAGCACCTGAGTGTGACGTGAACCGGCACGAAGCGGCAACACAAAGGCCCACGCTGCGTTGCGATTGCGCCCACCACACAATCACAGTTGGAAATATATGCGAGGCGTGCCTCGCCGGCACACGTACTATATCGACCAAAAAAGTTTACGGGCCAAGGGATCTGACAAAAAGCTGAATATCTCCGCAGCCTCAACGCCCAGCCTGGTATTTCCATTTCCAGCCTCTACTGGTATATGCGAACAACATTGTGATGTACGGTTTTACTGGCTACTCTTAAAGGCTGCACAGGATAGTTAGCGTTTTCTGAGATTCCGTGGTCCGTAAACTTTTTCGGTCGATAGTGCCTTGTGGTCCAAAAGTAACATATAAGGTAGAGCAACAGTAAAGAATTACAAAACTCCAGACAAAAAAGCACGCTACAATTATCACAAGCATTGTTATATACGTATATAACAATACCTTCATGTCAGAATAGTCATATTTGAAACTAATAGGTGATGGTGGTGGTGGTGGATTGTAGCAACAGGCGGGTTTAGCCTGGCGATCAAGGCCGGCAATTGCTCCGCCTGAGTGACTCTTACAATATCCCCGCAGTGTTTCACCACATGTCCATAAAACCAGTCTCTCTTAAGAATGTGATAAGAAGTCGATCGATCACCAATAGATAGCGCTTCAGTTGTCAGCATCTGCCAGGATGAGAAGAAATGGGCGGCTGAAGAGCACAAACATCTGTACCTCAAGAGTGTGCTGAACTGGGCTGGTTAGTGCATTCCTAGAGGGTAATCGGACGGCGCTTCACAGAGGACGACGGTCGTCTTGCCTGAAGCGCTGTTAGATTACCTTAACAAAAATCTGTACCTGCGTCTCTCCCTGGCAATGAGCACGTTCACGCGACAGCCCGAGGCCTAACCCTCCAGGCACCGGTGGAAGACCAGTCCAACCCAGACAAGGTGGAAACGATACCGCTTACATACACGCATACACTACAACACCACAGACTATCCCGTAGAACATTCCCTCCACCACACGTGAAGCTAAACCGTGCAGATGCAGCCGCTTGGCGCCCAGCTCCAAACTAATACGTTCCCTAGCCTTGCTCTCCGCCACATTTTTCAGCCTAGCCAGTACCCCGACAAATGTCCTTTCTGTGGTGGTCACCCAAACCTCTACCATTCTACGTGGGAATGCTCCACCCCATCCCAGAGGGAATACTACTACTACTACTACTACTACTACTACTACTACTACTACTACTACTACTACTACTACTACTACTACTACTACTACTACTACTACTACTACTACTACTACTACTACTACTACTACTACTACTACTACTACTACTACTACTACTACTACTACTACTACTACTACTACTACTACTACTACTACTACTACTACTACTACTACTACTACTACTACTACTACTACTACTACTACTACTACTACTACTACTACTACTACTACTACTACTACTACTACTACTACTACTACTACTACTACTACTACTACTACTACTACTACTACTACTACTACTACTACTACTACTACTACTACTACTACTACTACTACTACTACTACTACTACTACTACTACTACTACTACTACTACTACTACTACTACTACTACTACTACTACTACTACTACTACTACTACTACTACTACTACTACTACTACTACTACTACTACTACTACTACTACTACTACTACTACTACTACTACTACTACTACTACTACTACTACCACTACCCATACATACTACTCTTTCCACACTACTACACTACGATACTAATCTAAGCATACACACTACTCTATACTACTACAAACTATAAATACTATATACTACTTATACTATACTACTATATACTACTACTACTATACTCCTATACTACTACTATCTATTTACTACTACTACTACTAATACTACTACTCAAAAGCATGGACACGGAATACAAGAAAAGGTCGAGAACGCGGCAACCAAGTACAGGGTGATTAGTGGTGCCAATTTAGACAATCCGGAGTCGCCATAAAGAAACTGAGAGAAACATAGACGGCAAATTTGGCGCAAAGGACGGGGAAAAAATATATGTCCATGGAGATTTACGGAGAGGGCAAGAAAAATATCAGGAGAGAAAAATTACGATAGCACAAAGAGGGTTCCTCTTATTTGAGGCCCGAACTGAGTGTCTGAGGATAAAAACCTACCGGAGTAAATAATCGCAGCAAGATTAGGTATGTGTCTGCGGCAGCAAACGTTCGGAAACGATTCATCACAACAGAATGAAGATATACACCCAGTCAGCACCGTAGGAAACGTCCACCTTGCGTTGGGATTAAAAGCTCATGACAGCGTTAACAGGTCAGCGGTTGAGATTAGCAAGATACGTTTAGAGTGATTGGTTAAAAAAAAAAAAAAAAAAGAAACAGTGAAGAGATGGAAACAGGGTCGTTGCAGGCATAGGTAACAAGTACTGTAAAATGTAGATATAGATAGTTTAATGAAGAGAAAATATATAAAGAACCGCCCAAGCACTCCGTACAGATGGTTAACCAGCGAAGCTGAAACGTGCGGCCCCGGTGTTATAGCAGTGGGTTAATCCCGACGCTGTATTAAAGTGTTTCTCAATTACTGGTTACATGTTTGTGTTTCTAGTGGAACGCAAGCGCCAGTGGCGGGCGGATGCCGCTAACCATGACGTCGAACTAATTCGAGATATCGAACGTATGGGACAACGGCGAGCCGAGCAGGCGGCGTTGCGGGCAGAGCTAGGTACGACGCAGAGAACGACGTCACTAACTGGCGCTGCCAATGGCGCGCGCACTTGGGTGCGACGTAGAGAACGACGTAACTGACGGCGCAGCCAATGGAGACGTTTAGAGAAACATGGGACGAACGGTGTTTCGTTTCGCCTAGTCATATACAGCTTTCGCTGTAATATGCTAGACTGCAATAAATGTATAAAACCTTACTATCTAAAGCAGGCAAGGTGGCTTCTATCACCGCCCCGTTTCAAAAGGAATGCCATTAGATATCATCATCATCATTGTATCATACAAACTAGGTGCCACAAAGGATAGATGACTGTCACCACTCCGGTTCATTCCAAGGATTCTATTAAAAGTCACCATGGTATTTGAACTTGCCGCAGGTGGGTGCCGAATCGGACGAATTAATGTATTTATATATTTGTAATGAAGTACACTTCTGGAAGTGTGTTTTTTTACACGGTAACGTTCGCTGTAATTCAATTACTTTTTTTTTTCAGCAACCAACTGCAAGTACCCAGTGACTTTATTGACGAGACAACCTGTAACGAAGCGCGACGCAGTTTTCAGCACTAGAATTTGGCGACACTTAGGCGAGACTGCAGTAGAGCGCCATCTGTCGTGCTACGCAGCAGCCTCGCGGATGCGTGTATGTTTCAAATGGACAATCCGGGTGTTAAGTGTTTTGTTTCCTGATCTCAGCGGCAGGTCGGACGATCTGTATTATCGGCACCGCATTGTGCATATCGCGAAAGAGTTTCTATGCGGAACTAGAGCGCCACCACGTCAGAACGCTCGCGTTCAGTGAGTTGCGCCACTTCGATTTTCCCACTGTGATTGGATACCTTCCGACCTCTATTCGCTAATACCATCCTGCGTTCGAGCTTAACAAGGTGTTCGTACCGCCCTCTCTTGCACCGCGCGTATCGAGCGAGTATCGAGCGTATCGAGTTACACGGGATCCGAGTAAAATTTTAATTTGATCGCAGCCTGGGCACACGTACTCGAACCGAAGGGTAAAGTTCGATACATCTCCGTACAATCATCACATTCCTGACATACATTTCAGACTCTGTGGTGAGGTCGTGAAAAAATTCAACTTATTCTCATTTTCCGTGCTCCGAAAACTTGTGAGGTCGGCTGTACCAACAAGCTCAATTTTCAACCTTCCTGCGAGTTTTCAGTGTCGCTGCTCATGTATCCCATAAGAAAATTACGAAAGATAACCAACGACAATATTGAAAAGCAATCGTTAGTTGAAGACAAACAACACGTGAAGGGCTGCCAAGGAAGCTTTGAAAGAGTCAGGTCAGTTCGTTCTACTTATGGCGTTTGCGCAATGTTAACAAATGTTGAAAAGAAAGTAGCGTAAATGTTATCGATTGTTTTTTTTTTTTTTGTAATTGGTTAATTACTTCTGTGGGGACCGGTTCGGTAACTGTAATCAACGAGAATTTTAAATGAATTGTAATCTATTACACTTTTTTTCTATACCGTCTACAACGTCTGAGCCGAAACCACATAGTTAGCATTACGTGTGCGTTGCTTCACCAAGATACGGGTTCCGTGTATTTAGCTCTCAGTACACGGTACCATCTCCCCTGCTCTCCGTAGTACAGTAGCGCTGCTTCACGGCACTACACGGAAGCAATACACCCCGTGCTCACGCACCGGCCGCGACTCGCACTGCAAGTCGCGCGCAGCGCCGAATGTCGTGAGAAGACCCGATACACCGCAAAGCAGTAAAGGGCCGAGGACTTTGCAGTGGGAAGGCTTTCAAGAAACAAACAGCGTTTCGACATTCTCTACGCTCAAGCTTTCCCGCCATACTAAGAAAGAAGGAAACACAAAGAAGGTTATGGCATTGCGCGAAATGTACATGCCCGACAAACCCGTTGAAAAACAAAGGCCGAGAAAGGGAGAAAGAAAAAGGGGCAGCGGAGGGGGAGTACAGGGAAGTAAACAAAGAGAGAAAGCGAGGAAAGCTTGTCCGGAGGGATCGCGGCCAGCTTGTTTTCGAGCAGTACAGCGGAGCCAGGCGCACCGAACAATATCCGCCTCGATTTCGAACAACGTACGGACTCCCGTTTTTTTTTTTTTTCCTTTGACTTCGACGTTGACGCAAAAGAAGACGACAGCAGAAGGCAAAGGGCATTACAGAAACGGAAAATACCTTAGTTTCGAAGCGGCCATAACTAAAAGAAATATCTGTAAAGCAACGATCGAAGAACGAGGTAAAGATGAAGAAGGCGTTCGATCTGTGTCCGCCGCACAAGCCTTATACTCAGTCTCTTTGCCGATGCCGGGCAGCGTTATACGGAAGTGACTATAACTAACAACGACTAAGACAGTTCCCGCTCGGCAAGGTGCCGACAATATTTATTTAAACGGTCCATGAAAACCGTCAAATAAACATCTGTTGGAAATTAGAACCTGTCCTGTTTCCTTCCTCGTCCGTGCCATTTTGAAAATCTTTATACTACATATATACGAACTGCTAGAATAGCTATGCGAAAATTAGCTGCCATCATAGCCTATACTTTCATTCGGAACGACCCTTTCGCCTGCGATATAACAGCTGCGAAGAAGGTATGATATATCTGTTCCATTTTGTTTAAGAGGACACTAAACAAAAGCAACATTTGAGCTGTATTTGTAAATTAGGCTGCTGCAACACCAATAAATCTAGTCTTGCAGTGAGACGATGCTTGGTAGGACAGAAAAGACGCAGAAACGACAGGCTGCAGTGGCGACACCACCTTGAAGTTCCCGCACTAGCGCGTCGTGACGTTACGGATTTTGACGGCGTCTGCTCGGGCGTAGTTAACTTTTTATCCAGAACGATGGACTATACACTGTATTCCAAAAAAAAAAAAAAAAACCAAGACGGAACACAGCAGGGGCGGTATTCTGTAAGAGTCTACCTAGTGGACTGTCCATTTCGGCGACCGTTGATTCGCTGCTGCTTGACGTGCAGGAAGGTGCCAGAAGGTGGATCTCCTTCCTGCACGTCAAGCAGCAGCGAACCAACGGTCGCCGAAATGGACAGTCCACTAGGTAGGACTCTTACAGAATACCGCCCCAGGTAACAAGAATCTATATTGAGCGACAATGGCTCAAATTCCGCCTCCATTCAACCCTGTGAAAGTGGATGTATACAGCGAAGCTGATGCCAACGTTAGACAAGTGCCACTACCCCAGCTGACGTTAGACGACGTTACACAAGCACCGCCACCACAAGCGACGTACGTCACGCGCGCACGCACGTGTGCGGAAGTGACGCACACATCCTCATTCATCAAGGCCCTCCGCCAAGTGCAAGTGCCTTACTGAACTAAATAATCGTTTAAAAGTAAATTGCGTCAGAAAATGCGGAAAGTACGACTTACACACAGCCTGCAGACATGATAGCATCGGAGTGTTATTCGAATCTACGAGAAAACATAATTCTGTTACGTGGAAATTCAGAACACATACCCCCTCCCAAAAAGCGTCCATGACACATTGACGTATACCGGGCAAGGGTGTCGGTACGAAATTGAAGGAACTTTGACCTTCCTTTTCTCTTCTAATTACCTATTACCGCTAGATGAACGAAAAAGACACCCGTCGCGGTGGCTCAGTTAGCTAAGGCGTTGCGCTGCTGAGCACGAGGACGCGGGATCGAATCCCGGCCGCGGCGGTCGCGTTTCGATGGAGGCGAAATGCAAAAACGCCCGTGTGCTTGCGTTGTAGTGCACGTTAAAGAACCCCAGGTGGTCAAAACCAATCCGGAGCCCTCCACTACGGCGTGCCTCATAATCAGAACTGGTTTTGGCACGTAAAACCCCAGAAAGAAGAAGATAAACGAAAATAGAGCTTTGGAATAATTATTTATCAGTCTATACTGATTTAGTGTTTCCGGTTAGTGTCTCTTCAAGCCCTTTCCAGTTTCCCGGCCGCTACCTCCTAGAGGGAGAGTAACGGATAGCAGTTTTTCTTTTTTTCGAGTGCTCCCCACGAATGTTGAGCCTGTAAGGGAGCCTCGTTATAAAATACCGACTGGTTAAATCGCTCACTCGTTTGGGCCCAAATTTCGCAAACTGAGGTGTCATTTATGCGGTGCATATTGCTTAACACCACGCTCGAACATGGCACTTGCCTGTTTAGTCTAGGATAGATAAGAACAAGTCTCCGGCGACGACGCCGTATCTAAAGGGAAAAAAATTGCGGTTGAACGGCGGTTAAATCAACTTTGTCGACCGATAGCACGGTTTTGCTTGCTTTGGGAAAGGACGTACTCGCTGCACCGCGCCGTCAGCGACTACCGAATCTACTATAATTGCACCGCAAGACAACACACAGACGCTGCTCGGCGCGGTAGCAGCAGCAGCGAGCGAAATGACCTTCATACTGCGTCTCTCTTCAACGCTAACTAAGCGTCGAAAGCACAGCGCACACGAAGCTACCATGCAGCACTCGGCGCACTGTGTACGCATCGCAGATCGCTTTCAAGATATGGGCGCCCACGTGGCGTACACAGTAGCCGCCGGTAGTTACAGGCTAAGTCCCAGTTTGACCTTGGCTGAGCTTGAAGGTCAGATTTACGGAACCAGGCGTTTTCTGGGCTTGTACCAGGAGTATAGTAGAGCTATCGCTCTCAAAGCAATTTCCTCAGTGAAAAGAACGGTAGCGCCCTCTGTCTCATGAAGGCGAAACGCCCTCCACGCGGAAGGCAGAATAAGAGTCATTTCGCCCTCCATGCGACAAACGACGCCACTGTAACTTTCATTGAATAAAACGTACATTATCCGACAGGAATCGTTACGGATGACGTGAACTCGCCGAAAATTGGAAGCACTGAACACAAACACGGACCTGCCAAACGAAATGCGCTACGAAATGCCAAGTGTGCGGAGAACTTGAAGCACAAACGAAGCAGCTGTTTAGAAGGAGGAGGAATTTATAAACGCTCGCTCATTGGCTGAACGTGCGGTAGGCCAGTTTTTTCTTAGGTCCACGGATAGCCGCCACGACAAGCCTACAATAAAACGTACTTTTCCGGGCGGTGACGTCGAGCGATCGCATTTTTGAAATTTCGAACGCCGACTGTAACGATCACCTTTACAGTTAAAAATCAGTCCTACTATACCACACATGCGGAAGTAATTACGGTCTGAAAACTCGCGCTCTATTACAGCTACGATGGCGACCCTCCCCCGCTTCCTCGCAATTATTGCGTTACAGTAATTAAGGTGACCGCAACTGCTCCCGAACTTAGTCGTATCCTTATACCCATAACCACTGTTCGTGCGCGATGGTGCGTTTCTGCAACGCCGTCTGTTTCCGTTCTGGACAGCAGACTGGCACGGATATATAAACCACTTTAATTTCAAACGTCGCATGCGCGGACGACGGCGTGCAATTTGTCGCACTTTACTTATGGAGAGCTTATCGCGCCTCCGCAGCCATGCCCTGAGCTCGGAAAGCGGCCACGAACGCTGCACAGTTTGGCGATATATGATCAAACTACTTCCTTATCGACAGCTCAATATGGTGGCCTTGTCTGTATTCTGGTAAAACTCGAGGGCCAGATCGCGAAAGCGAAACTTCATTTGGCTTTCTTTCCCACTCGACATGCACGGCGGTCTCAACGTGGTTTGTAACGCAGGACGATCACGGAGGCAATGCAACGTCACAGCACCGACACGTAGCCTTAGTCCATAAGAGTTAATTCCTAAGTGTCCCGAGGGCAGCATGTCCAGCCACCGCTATGAGCGCTAGAGGTCGTGGGTTCAATCCCGGCTGTGGCATCCGCATTTCGATAGGGGTGAAATGCGAAAACGCTTCGTGTACTTAAGATTTAGGAGCCCTTTGAAGTCCCCAAGGCGGTCAAATTTATTCCGGAGACCCCCACTATATGCTGCGTGCATTATAATCGGATCGCAGTTATAGCATGTAAAGCCCCGCAATTAAGTTTTTTTTCCACCAGCATATCTGAACATGTCGACCGGGAAGCTATCGCTCGACTTTGACAATTCTCCCCCGTTAGTTTCTGGCCAATGTTTTCACCTCCAATGTGTGTGTGTGTGTTTTTTTTTTTTTTTTTTCATCCGCGAAATGCAAAAACGCCCGTGTTCTTGCGTTGTAGTGCACGTTAAAGAGCCCCAGGTGATCAAAATTATTCCGGAGACCTCCACTACGGCTTGCCTTATAATCAGAACTGGTTTTGGCACGCAAAACCCCAGAACGAATTATAAGGACTAGGTTCCAGGAGATCGCGTCCGTGTACACCTGAAGTAGGCAACAATCTTGCGGCGTCTCATTTTGTGGCGTCACGTTCACTTGGTATATACCAAAATGTATGACTAACATGACTGATAGGTCATGCCATCAATAACATCACATGCTCGTCAGTTACGTCACGATTAACGATAATAAAATCACGTGTAGCGCATACCCGCATTGGACATGCCGGTATGACACAGTGAGAAAAAAAGAAAGAAGGAAGGAAGCAAGGAAGGAAAGAAAGAAATCACGCGTGGGCTCATACCAGCGTTGGATGGCCGCCGACAGCAGGAGCGGGAGAGATCTCGTCGGCGTCGCGGGCGGACTCGGCGCAGCAAACGCACTTCTTGGTCATCGCGCCGGGCGAAAACAAGATGCCAGTGTCGCTGCTCTTTGACGAACGTGCCGAAGATGTTAATATAGTCAGTAATGATTATAATATATAAATTCACTATAAGCAGTATTCACTAGAGCAGACCCACCATTGTCACAGCTTCGCTGGGTTCCATCGTCACAGTAGTGGAAGGGTTTTGAATTTCTTTTGCTTGTGCACAGTGGCAGCGATTGCCATTTTACGTACGATTGCCCAGCTGACCTCCGCCACCACCGCCATGAGCACGCGCGGCTTCAGCCACAACATATATATAAAAAAAAAGGAACTGTATCTCATGACGAGAAAGACCAGGCATGACCAACGGAGAGCTATCGGGGAATGGAAACCTAAGAGACAGCGAACACGAAAATATTAGGGACATAAGTAACAAAAAAAAAAAGGGGGGGGGGGGGGGGCGGATGTTCTACAGGGCCTCGGATTTTTGCCCGTACTTTGGCGGCAAAACAGTTTCATGTCGTCGGACATTGCGTGCGCGCATGCGTTCGTCAGTTTAGAAAGGGAGGGAGCGAGAGAAAAAAAGAAAAAGAAAACCAACGCCCAATGACAGCACACCAGTCTTTTTTTTTTTTTTGCCGGCGCTTGGGGAACGACGGTCGTTTATTACATCACTGCATGCGATTAAAAAAAGAAGAAAAAGAAAGCAAGGGCAAGAGAAAGAACGTATAAGCAGCAAGAAAGCACTGCGCAAATATAAAGCAAACGAATCGAATAATTCAGTTTAACATAAGGGTGGCTTGAACAAACATACGCAGGTTATTCATTTCCGTCCCACAGTCGCAGCAGCTGCTACAGCGATCCTCGAGGCGTGTGCGCGCATAGGCGGATTTTTTTTTTTTTTTTTTTTTTTTCAGGGAGAAAGGAATTTAAGGTTGAGGCAATTCACGGGCGATCGAGGGAGAGAGAGAGAGAGAGATGGGAGTTTAAACAAAATAAAACGTGGCGGGGAAGGAGTTTTTAAAATATCGCGGCAGCTGGAATGAAAAGTACGAGGCGCACGTGCCTAAGCAGGGCGCTCGAAACTGAGCCGCACACGCTGCGCGAACCGCGAGCGACGCGCTCGGCGCAAGGACGTTTGCATACCAGAGTTCTGTAATCAAAGCAGCTCCGAAACTCCTTTTTCAAACTCCGGGGAATGCCCTTGGGTGTCATAGATAGATAGTCCTACTAAAACCACAAAAGCGAAATTTGCCAATGGGATCGTTCCGACGCAGTGGAAATTTGGTCTATAATCTTCGCACTTGCGGCTTTGTGCGTTATTGCATTTTTTAGTTATTACGCTATTTCTTCCCGAATTTCTCGTGTGCATCTATCTGCGCACACGCGCACCATCCTTGCAAATTGTGGCACTTTTATGCGCTACAATAATCGCAATAACTGCGGAATGAGGTCATTACAAGTCAACACTTTGTCGAAAATAATCAATTTGCAATGTCACCACGCCGCTCGAGGCCAGAAGGGCGAAGCTCCCGGAGTACACTACAGTGCCAGAGTAACCATTAGCAATTTTTGCAGAAACTTCTATGACTTACAGGAGCCCCCGTTTAGTAAGCGGTGAAGCAGTCGCACAGAATTGTGCAGTTCACGGCTGCCGACTTCTCAGCATCGTGCCCGTCGGCTGCAGCGATCGAGCCCCAGACGCGCACTTAACGCCGCCGACTGAGCGCGCAAAAGCGCCAGCATGCAGCGCGGACGCCCTCGGCGTTTAGAAGTAAGGATACCGTAACTGCGCGTATATAACGACGCACTGTCGACTATCTCAGATCGCACTCTGCTGCATTCATATTTGGTGGTACTAATAGGGTGCAGAAGAAAAAATATTCTTGCATCAGATTAAAGCCAACGTTATCAACTATAGGGTGATGCCTGCAAAACGTAATGACTTTTCGGCGAGTATTTTATAGCACGCGGACACTCTTGTATTGTCGCCGCAATGCGCAGGTATTGTCTCCTGGCACCCCTGACAGTCGGAACGCACCGGACATGCTATCTGCACCTTTGGTGAACCGTGTTGTCATCGTCTTATTTGCAGATGCTCTTGTGTACATAATGAATCAAAGCGACAAAAAAAAAAGAAAAGAAAGAGAGAGAGAAAGAAGGAAGAAAGGAAATAAATAAGGAAAGAAAGAATACGGCTTTTGCAGTTCGAGTGAAAATGGCGGTCTTGGCCCCTCAAGTTTCTGCCGACGACCTCGGCAGGCGACAGGCCGTATACTCGATAAGAGGGGTTCCCTGCCCGCCCATACCTATAAGGATGCAATGGCCGAGACAGTTTGAGGCCGGCAACGTCTGCGCTTCGTTAACATTTGAGGACTGAGCGCGTAAAGACAGCGAAAAAGGACGGCGTAACCGCGGGAACAACTAACTTTTTCAATTCGAAACAACTGCTTTCAGGAAGCGTACGTTGCAGTGCAACTCGGTACGTAATAAAACACGAAATTGTTAATGGAAACTGGGCGAGTTGGTACTCGTTCTCCGCCTTGTCCTTCGTTCTTAAGCGCCTCTTTAAAGATGAATCGGTGGCTATATACACACGCGACGACCATCATCGCAAATTAACACAAAAGCAAGCGCCTCCTCTGTCGAGTTATTTCACTGGCATCGCTATAGCTACTCAAGCCTATATACCTTATCTAATCATCGAAACTATCTCAGCGTGAAACGGAACGATATCAGCACGAAGCTAGAAAGATTTAAAACACGGTTTCTCCAGGAAGAGATCTTTGCAGTTTAGGTAAATTAGACCTGCAGTCTGTGCGAAATTTCTCTTTCACGAAACTTGCTTCACCTTGTTCACGCTCTAGTTATAGATTTCCGAAAAAAAAAAGAACTTCTTGTCTATTTGGGCCTGTCGATATATATCGTATTTAGAAACATGTGAAATATCTCTTTCGGCGGATAGTTTCGAGGCTCCAAACAGCCCGGGCTGCAGAATCATCGTCGACGCATTTTTTATGGTTCCCTATAGATGCGGGTTCCTACTTTTCCATACATCTCTTTTAACATCCATAACATTCCAACGTGGCCTGCCGTAACCTCATTATTATGCAAAACGAAGTCCTATATTTCAAGCAAACTGAACAAAACATTCTCTTTTTTTTTCTTTTTCAATTTCTCATGCGCAACATATATAAAATGGAACACAATCAACATTACCGAATAAGCGATTAACAATTCAATCATTATTTCGCAATAAAATCGGCTTAAAATTCTTAATCGCCACCCAGCGCTATGACAGAGCGAGAGAGAGAGAGGGGGGTTTTTAACGGATCTTCGAGATCTTTTCCTGGCGGCACGCCTACAGCACGCTATATACTCCTTATTGGGTATGACGAAAAATGAAATGACAAACGCAGTGCGCGTCACCGACACACAACATTCCTAAATCACACCACAACACGCAGCAAACTAAAACAACTCATCGAGAACAACGTCTCTATAAGAAAGTGGGAGATGGTCCTTTGCGGTGGGACTCCTGGGGCACGGCGGGCGATCATCAACCGGGCCAGGCCCATGGATCGCCGAAGACATCATGGGGGCCCTGGACTAAGTGCTACACCCCTATACCCAATTCCCCATTAAAGTTTACTTAAATAAAGCTTTCATCATCATCATCTATAAAGGAAGGTTCGTTGCGTTTACGTGACGTACGTAGCCATATATATGATCGCACCGTGCAAGTGGCCGCGCTTAAAGGCGCGTAAATACGGCACCAAGCCACTAGTTCCCGAGACCGTGCACTCAGAAGGCGCACGGGGTGCGCACGCGAGTTGAAATCAGGTTAGTGCCGCTCGGCGACGTGACTCGAACGACCGCGGGCGGTCGGTGTGCGCAGTTGCCACTGAGAGCCGGGGCTTCTCTTCGCGTCTACGCCGCGGCGCGCACTGGGTTAAAAACGTTTGCGGCGCATCAACATCCAGAGGGAGAGGATCGAGGAGGAGCCACGCAGTCTCTCGGGCACAGGCGCGCGCACACACGCGCACGCACACGCGCACACACACACACACACACACGCACACGCACACACACACACACACACACACACACACACACACACACACACACCGCTGCATTGAGAATCCCGAAGCTCCTCTGACGCGGCATGCATCAAAGATCCGAACGGGCATTGGAATTTCACTCCGACTTCCTTATACTTTTTATCTTGCAACTGCCTTTTACGTTTCTGTATACGACGATACGCTCTTACGATTCTTACTATAGGGTACGTCGGGCTGAACTTGAATAAAATTTGATTTTATTCAATTAGTCTTTGTATATCAAGGAATTTGCGAAAGAATGCGGTTGTAGCAACAATACCTTGATTTGGGCGATTTGGTTCATTTCGACTGTGTTCTTAAATAGCGCAAGGGAAGAGGACTAAAGGAGTCCGTCCTGTCGTATGTGCACTTTTCGCCCCCGTCCTTAGCGCGCTTTAAGACCAATACGGTTCTATTACAAAAGGTAGGTCAGAAGGTATCTGGAAATGCTGGGCATATACGTATACAGCTATCACATCCAGTATTATTTTCCTCCCCTGTCCCCGTCCCCCAGTGTAGAGTAGCAAACCGGGCTCAGTTCTGGCTAATCTCCCTCCCTTTCATTTATCCTTTTCCCTCTACTCTCCCGAAGCAAGCGAGCGAACAAAGAGTGAACGAACGATCGAATAAACGGCTCCTCCAAACACACACACACACACACACACACACACACACACACACACACACACACACACACACACACACACACACACACACACACACACACACACACACACACACACACACACACACACGCACGCACACAGTCATAGCCGAAAGTCGCCCCGTTACCGTGGCAGCGAGATGCCCGGAACAAGACAACAGAAATCACCAACAGCGACAGAAACGTCGCGGCTGCAGCTCGAAAGCTTCTATATCAGCTACCGTTGAAATCAAGAAAGAAAGAATATATCTATATATATATATAAAGAAAGATTTCATTCTAAGACAGGTGAGGTTGACATTACGAAAGAGTACCGCTCTGACCTGTCACCTTCTTTTGCTTCCTTGTGAATTGTGCGCAAGAAAAGGCTTTTTGCTTGATGATACACCACGAAAGAGATGGTGGCTCTACTGCACACACACCTGGAAGGCATGTCTGTCTCTCTATCTTGTCCAGGTTCTTACGCTGTTCTCGTTCTAACACCCGTATTCAGAAATGCATCTTGACTCGAAAACCATGCTTGACATTATCTAGATGACGCCTGGCGTGAACGTGCCCAAGACGCTCATTGCGTTTCCTTGGACGCGTTCACAGCAGGCGTCATTTCGTTACTTACCTACAGCAGGGAGCCGCGGGAGATCCTCCTCGCCCAGGCGGAGCTGGAGGCCCAAAGGGGCCAGGCGCAGAGGGTAGCAAGGATCACTGGTGTCCCGGACTAAGGACCCACCCACCAGCTCCCTTTCACCCAACCCCTTCCCTTATTCCCCTTTCCCCCTCCCTCGATAAATAATAAAGTTTTTCCATCCACCCATTTCGTTTAAGTCAAGCATATGCTTCAAGTCAAGATACATTGCTGAATACGGGGGTAAATTTCATGTAACGACTAGCAGGACCGCAAGCTCCCTTGAAGTCCACACGCATCACAAGATGAATTCAGGAAAGTGAAAACGTGATGATGTATGTGTTTTAATGGCGCAAGGGCCACGTCTAGCCACAGAGCGCCAGGAAAGCCAAATGCAGTGTAAATAAGCCAAATTGGAAACAAAAGATTGTCACTCAGGTATCCTTACGTGATTTTAATGCGAAAGCATCATGACTTCTCTAATTAATTGGTCACGTCCATGATACGTGACGTCATACATTGCCACGTGTCCTTCACAACTCTACCTTAATCCATCTTGCTCTAATTTGTACCAACCTTAATACTTCTTAATCCACTTTAATCCACCTTAACCCAACTTGCTCTAATTTGTACCAACCTCAAATCCACCTTAATCCACTTTATTTCACCTTCATTCACTTTACTTCACCTTAATTCCCATTACTCCAACTTAAGTCACCTTACTCTAGCTTGTTATAACTTTATTTCACTTTATTTAACTCTAATTCACATTATTTTCTCATAATTACTACTTATTAACGTTCCCATAGCATTTACTATCTTCTGTATTACCACTGACGTCATACAAGACAGTGATGACGTCACACGGGACATATAATGCTTTCGCATTAAAAACACAGTAACGCTCACACGAGTCAAACCACCCCACGACCGACACGGTTGCGCTCGCGCAAATACGACAGAAGGCACACGGCGAAGGATCGCGCGCGCCGGATACCATTTCGCCTCACTGCACAAAAGAAGTTAAACGCAGCACGCGTCACGTGTATACACGTACGGTCTCCGGGGTACTATATATCTCTCAGCTTAAGGCGCACGCACTTCGCATTCAGGGCTCGCGAGACAGACGAAGAAGAGAGAAACTATAACACGCTCGTTTGCGAACACATTCGAGTCGCGCGCTGTCCGATGCTCTTCCCGCAAAAAGGAAACGGCAAGACAAATTGGGCCACGCGAACGGCCTCCGGATCATTTTCTGAGCGCCCTTCAGCGATTCTGCAAACGGGGAGCCGCAACGCTCATCTCATTAACCGTATACAGCTGCGTGTGCTTAGTCTAGCGTCTTGAAAAAGAAAGAAGAAACGAAGAGGAGAGAAAGGAAACAATCGACCACCGCTCGAGCGTCGCACTTGTCTTCCGCTGGGCGTCTCTCTCTCTCTCTCTCTCTCTCTGTTGTTTTTGTTTTCTCTCTCTCTCTCTCTCTCTGCAAACCCATTCGAGGCAATGAAATTTTGAAGGCAGCCGCAACACTACGAGCAGCGAGAATACGACGGACCCGGCGGAAAAAAACGAAGAACAGATGCGCCAGTGCGAGCGCGCGCACACATACTCGGGCGTCGCTGGAGCGATAACTGCGCTTAATTCGCCTCGAGAAAACCGTGCAGCCTAGTGAAAGGTGAGGATGGCGCATATATGTAATCAACTTCAAAGTGCCAGGTATACGCAGGACATTGTTACGATTCCCTTAGAGCTGCGATGCCCGGACCACGTGTAGTAAATTCCGATTCATGCTGAGCGACCATGCTCGGACCACGTGCAAACGCATGGTAATCGGCGTGCCTAACGATCCCGCTCGTCAACATCAATAGTCGTATCAGTCGCGAGGGTCAGAGACGAAACCTGACGTACCGCCCTAAACATTTCCTCCCCCGCTGAGGACGTTCACCCCCGCTCCGGTAACCCGCCATCTCTCCTCTACTACTACTAAGTGGTTCATTTGAGAAAGGCAAGGTTGGCGCTATCTCCTCTACCACATCTCCTGCAGTGACAGAGAAGAAAGGGGGAGGTTGCCCAGATGGTGGAGGGTATAAGGAAGCCAGGAAGCAGCCACGTGGAGAACACCTTTGCTTTGCCCTAGCGTGCAGGTGCATGCACGCTGAACTTTTCTTGTATGCTTTCTTTGGAGCACACCGCTCACCCGTAACCATGTATTAAACTCTATTACTTGTTTTTACGTCGCCTCGTCTTCCCTGGCGGACCCTCTCCGATGGTCAACCTGGTTCGAGCTCCAAGCAGACTCTGTTGAAGGTACCCCCAAACCCCGGCTCTAAACAACATTAATTCGCGGTGCGTCAGATGTAGAAATGCAGGAGGAGGTATTGATAAAAAATATCGACTGCAAGGAAATTTCACCTCGATTAAATTGACTATATATATGTAAGTATACAGGTTGCTTCAGCGAACACTTTCAAAAAATTTTAAAGGTTGCCTGTGGCAAATAGCCCAATCCTAGTTCATGATCTGGTCTACTCGAAGAGGCGGACATTGCCTGCAGAAAAAATTCAAATGCACATTCGACTAACTAACAAGAATTCACTAATTAAGTTTTTAACTAATTACCTTATGGCCCATCTTAGCAATTTACAAATTCTAGCCGTGGAGTTCGCAAGGCGGATCCACTTGGAACGAATTCTCGGGATGACACCAGTTTCGAGATATTAATTCCCGAACTTCGCGGACAAATGCATTGGCTTTCCAGTTACTTTGCGCTTTAATGCATAAATGCACTTTGTTAAGAAAGTAACTGGAACGTAATACTCCGCTGACCAACATGCAACGTCAGAAAGCCGCTTAAAGTCAGAAAGACGAAGTGTAGGTGAATCTATGTGAACTACCCATCATTCCAATATTGGCTCAACCACATTAATTTCAGCGTCCGTCGCCGTACGAGGGAGAGACGCTGCATGGACGTCAGATAGATTACAGAGGCGGAAGAGAAGTTCAAGTAGGGCCCTCCCTGGACCCGTATCTTCTCACGATTCCCACTTGATAACGCATTGTTTGGCCCATCCTCGTTGAATCGAACGCACGTGATTCGGGCGCCGCCGTTGTCGATATACACGATCGGCAAGTCAGCACGATGAGTGATAAGATCAATGTAAAACTAAATGCAAAGCATTGTTACTGTTACAAAGTATACGGGCACCCGCAGCAGTCGCGGACGGGTCTGGTATGTTGCCGAGGTGCTGTCCGTAACCACGAGCCTTTGAAGAACGCACTCAGGAAGGAGGCCGCGGCTGCTTCTTACCAGAAGCGCGGTTCTTTGTGAGACAGAACACGCACTAGAAAACAGGGATGCACTGCGGAATGTAACGAGCTGGAACGCAATCGATGTTGAAGGAAAGAAGATCAGCGCTCAGAACGAAAAAAAAAAAGAAAAAAAGGGAAGGGGGCAGCAACAGCGTTTCTGTCCCTCGTTACGTCTGCGTTAGAGACGGGACTAAACCACTTTATATATGTACCGCTTTTTCCTTTCTTTTCTTTCCCGAGTGTCTAGCGCGCATACCACGACGACGTTAAAACTCTGTTTCAACGATTCACTCCCTCTTTTTTTACCCTCTTTCTCATCTGCGCAATGCGTCGGGGAAAAAAAAAAAGAATGAGCGTCGAGCTTCTAATTAAACCGCAGGCTGAGGGAGAGACGCAGATGCAAAGCGTCGCTCAGCGACTGCATGACCACGATGTCCGCAGCGCCAGCGAACGACGCTGTCGCGCGCGTGGGAGGAGGATGACAGACGTTTGCAGAAAAGGGGCGAGGACTGCGCGCTCTCCCATCGTCGACTATGGAAATGGACACGCATGATGCCGCTGCAGATAAGCTTCAAAAAACATCCAGGGCAGAGTGTATGTTCAGGGTATCCGAGCAGAAACTGAGAAATCAGCAATAACAGCGACGACGACGTCGACAAAAAAAAAATGAGAAAAAAAAAAGTCGCGGTTTCGCCCGGAAGGCGAAGCATCACTTGTGATAGCAAATTAGTAGAGAGCTATACGGAGTAAGGATAGTAGTTTTATATAAACTTGGACACACTCGCTTACTAACTGAATTAACCAAGTATGGTGTCAGCGCGCACGAGCAAACATGAATAGATCACACTCGATGACCGCAGACAACCGCTGTAAAAACGATAGCGTGAGCAAGTGTGGAAGCAGCAGCGAGTGAAGGTTCGTGCAGTCTATCGCTTCAACGGAAACTGAGCGGCGAAAGCACAGCGCATAAAGGTAGGAGCTGTGTTGCAGATCGCTTTCAAGATACGGTGCGCGCGACCGCCCGTAGCCGCGAAAAGTACGCAGTAGCTGGCAGAGTATAGAAGCCGCACCACCCCCTACCTCCCGCGCTGCCTTCCCCCTTTCCTTCTTTCGAGTGCGAGATTGAGTCGCCAGTTCCTCTTGCGCCCGGTCGCAAGATACGCAGTTGGTGCCGCAGCACAACGTCGCCTCCACCTCCCTTCCTCCCGCCCGCAGCCTTTCGCGCGACGGAAGACGTCGCGTTTGGTCTCCGCCGTGCGTTCGCTCTCCGTGAAAGCGCGCGTCCCTAGTGCGCTTTCACTAGCACATACAGCACACGGCGCGCGGCGACGATTTTATCGCACTTGGACTTTATACGGAACCTCACGGCGACGACGACGACGGCAGAAATCCGCTTGGAGTGTCTATTGCTATCGCAATAAAATACGATAACGACGATGACAACAAACAAATAAACAAGCGAGCAAACCAGAATAAAGAGTACAGCGAGGTGGCTGGCTGACCGACTGCCACGGCTATAGAAGCCGAATGAACGGGATAAGTGGACACATAAAGTGGGCATAAAAGGGGTCGATTTCCGTCTTTTACGTGTCCTTTTATGGGGGGAGTCGTAAAAGGAGAGAAAGCGGACAACGCCACGCACAGTCCCGACACACACACACACACACACACACACACACACACACACACACACACACACACACACACACACACACACACACACACACACACACACACACACACACACACACACACACACACACACACACACACACACACACACACACACACACACACACACACACACACACACAGGCACACACAGGCACGCACAGGCACGCACGCACGCACAGAATTGGTCGTCGTTTTCTTAGTCGTCGAGCCGATGACGAACGAGGCCGCGTCGTCTCTTCGACCGGAAAGACACCAGCGGTTGGGCGTCTCCATGGCACCGCAAGCGGTGTCTCTGGATGAGCCACTCGATCATAATGTTCACGGCCACACGGACATACGTTTCAGTCGGCGATGTCGGCCAGGCCGATACAGGAGAAGACTGGGACGCGCGACGGCTGATGTCCGAAGAGACTCGAGTGGCCCGACGACGTTGCGTCGATGTACCTGTATACGGCAGCGGGAACCGCTTCGTCGTAACTTAAGAACCCGTGCGGTCATACGCAGACAAGCCTACCACGAGCATAAAAGGTCCTATAGCGACAGCACTGGTGCGTCAAATGTACACATTATTATGATATCAGGGCCATGCACATCGAAACGGTTATAAACGAGGAGTACGGATGCAGAGTTTTCGTCACAATTAAGCGTATACATAGCTTGCAGTCCATGATGTGTAAGCTTATGCCCCCCTCCCCAGTCTTTCCTTTTGTCCTTGTTTTCACGCGCTACTTAGGCAGTAGTTGACAGATAAGCGGACAGCGGCCATCTTAAGTCTCGTTGCAAAGCCCAAAACTATATGGGCTACTTTGCCGTCCAAACAAGATGGCGGCCGAGCAGAAGGCTTGCAAACTCGACGGGAAGGTCGTTTGTTCAGAGGAAAGTGTATAGTCACGCTTCCTTGTGCGCTTAATGCACGCGACGTTATGTTTTTCATACGTTCTATCGTACACGCAAAGCGTTAAAATACGGCGATGATTCTTGCTTTTCTTAGCTTCTGTCGAGTCGAGGTGGCGTCATATCGCAGTGACGTCTTCCAGACGGTTCCAGATGCGATCCATTGCTTGGGCTCGAGGCTGTATTCTTAGCGGCCAACGACCATGCTGACCAGAATATACCCACACCCACAGATAAAATCGTGAGCAAGAAGAACCAAGGCCACCGTGGGCCTCGACTACTAGTAATAATCTTATGAAAATATAGAACCCAGGTGGTTAAAATTAACCCGTAGTCCCACACTACCGCGTGCCTCATAATCATATCGTGATTTTGGCATGTAAAAGTCCAGAATTTAGGTTCCGCCTCAGAAAGACAAGGAAAGCACGGGAGAAATTGAAAATGTCCACTCAGAAGTTGTAAGGGGAAAAAAAAAAGAAAGAAGGCAAAGAGTTTATGTACTCTCTATGTTTTCTTCGGCTTCGCTGCCTGTTGACTTCACAGACATTTGCATCTGTGGATGGCACACATATTCCTGTCCGTGACTTTGTCCAGGGGTTTCCTCTTAATTTTTCCCCCTTCGCTCCAATCTAACTCTACCGTAACTCGATCACAGCGGGCGCTCAGTAGCTATGGCGTTGTGCTGCTGAGAACACCAGGTGGTCAAAACCAAACTGGAGCTATACAGTTTGAATTGCTCAGATTCTCTTCGGAGGCGCCGACCTTGCATGCAGCGGCGGGTGCACGGGTGTGGCCGACCCGTGCAACGAGAGGGGTCAGAAACGCCATTCATTGCCGGCTTCCCGTGGGCCCGGAAGACCTATAGCACAAACACACTTCCGCGATGAAAACCCTCGAGCACAGAAGGCGACCGGCGCGGTGACGCTTCTTCGCGAGTCTCAAGGGGGCGGGCGCTTTTGTGGCGTCCTCACGACGAGCGCCCTCCACAAGGAGGTCTTATAAAATGCGCCTCTGAAGGTGATGGTCCCGAAGGTCGCGAAGCTGGAGGACACGTCGCCTCACGATGGCCGACGCGCCGTCCAGCCAACGCAGGAAGCGTCGACCTATTGCACGTGTCCTTAAATAATTTGCGACCTAGCGTTAATTATTCGCGTATTTATTTAATTATTATGCAGATCCAGAGCGCATGTTGGAATCCATGTGCTGCGAAGCTGTTGAGAAGTAGTTTTGACAATTAACAAAAATTGGGGGCCTTGTTTAAAACTTTGCGATTACGGAAAAGCTTTATATCAGAAGAGACACTTGAAGATAATCGTATTCGAAGACCTTCATTCCGTTTGAGACTTCAAAAGCGTTTGTTTTTCGAAGTATTTATCAATAACCTTCAGAGGCGGGAATTCAAATTCTGTGGTCCTGCGTGCGAACCAAAACAACGACCTGATTATGAGGCTAGCAGTATAGTGAGGGACTCTGGATTAATTTTGGCCACATGGGGTTCTTTAACGTTACCTAAATCTTATATGACATCACAAATGTATGACATCACAGCGAAATGCAAGTAACCGAGCACTTTTGCATTTCGCTGTGATGTCACAAATCTCGAGGGCGTCACTCGGGCCTACAGTTCACTTCTTATCGGTAAAGATGGCCGGACTACATTGAACTCAAAATTAGTCAATAAAACTGAACTTAGCAAGTTTCGAGAGCTTTAACAGCGCAAGAACGGCTGAAATAAGAGAAAACACCTTGAACCCCCCCCCCATGCTTCCAATTCTCTAATCACGCCACTTTGCCAGATGTCCTGTTGTAAATTGTATCAATGATCAGGGAATTACAACACGACGTGACATGAACAACTTTCTGTCAAAAAAAATTAAATTTTACGAACTGCCCGCTTCCCCGCCCCATTTATATATATATATATATATATATATATATATATATATATATATATATATATATATATATATATATATATATATATATATATATATATATATATATATGTATACACGGAGAGAGACGCTAATCCGAAGGGCCACGTGTCTCTGTGGGCACCACGATTGCCGGGAGTGCAACTGCAGCAATTAATTTTTATAACCTCCTCGCGTGGATTCGTGATGAGGCGAGCAGGGAGAGAGTGAGAGAGACGATAGAGAGAGCGTGCCACACACTAAGCGCGCTCTCATTAGTCGCGCTTCGCTGGCTTCCCAGCACCCCCTCCTGTGTAATACACACGACAGCAGCAGCAGAGTCGGAAGTGGCATTATAATTACACCGGCGCGACCCTCGGCGCAGACCGAGTGTCGTCGTCCCACCTAAATGAGTTTCGCCGGCTGAAATCCCCGAGCAACCTCCGTTGATGGGCCGCGCGCAGATGTGCGCAACAGTTCTCTGCGGACGGACTTAGCCGTGCGACAATTGTAGCAATATTTCATATAGCGAGCAACGAGTTTTTCGTTTTCATGTCGTTTTCCCTGACGAACAAATGGTCATGAGCTTCGCGAAACGAGCTTCGAGAGATATTACCGCTGAGAAGAATGCCCACTTAAAAAAAAAAAAAAAATTAGACTCGAGGGTTTTACGTGCTAAAACCGCGATTTGATTACAAGGCACGCCGTATATTGGTTGACACCGGATTAATTTTGACAACCTGGGGTTCTTTAGCGTGCACCCAATGCACGGTACACGAACGTTTTAGCATTTCGCCCACATCGAAATGCAGCCGCCGCGGCCGGGATTTGATCCCACGCGCCCTCGGGGTTAGCAGCGCGACGCCGAAGCCACTGTATACGTCACCACGGCGTGTGTGCTCACTAAAGCCAAGCTCGCCAAACGGCCGTGCAAAGCGGACAGCAGCGATGCTATATACGTACCAACCTTTGGATGCCGCGGGGTCCGAAATGTCGTGTGGGCCAATCACAGCGCGACGAGCACGTTTGCACGGCCCCTCCCGTTAATTAGCAAGCTTATACTGAATACTTATCCGGATTCGCGAACAACAGCTTTCAAAAATGACGCAAAAATCTGCAACGCAACGCGATAAAGCCAGACAGCACACCGGCAGGTAAAGCAATGCTATATAGGCACAAAACTGAAGCCGGCTGTAACAGGACAATGATGATGATGATTTATTGGCATCCCCTTTGAAACGGGGCGGCGACAAACAGTCACCTACCCTGCTTGACTTAATCAAGTATACTATACATATTCTTTATCTAGCATTTTTGTATACCTCTCATTTTTTTCTTTGTCAAAAATTTACATTGTACCGCTACCTATGATTTTAAGAGATCAGGTTGTATCCATCTTTTCCCTGCTTTTTTTCCACCAGGGCCGGTATTTTGTAGCGATGCCTTTAAAGTAATAATGCCTTTTCGCGCTTATCGCGCTTTGTCAGTGGTCGGAGCGACGGTCCGCTCGCGTTATCAACGTTGATATCGTGAGCGGACCGTCGCTCTGACCACTGACAAAGCGCGATAAGCGCGAAAAGTCATTATTACTTTAAAGGCATCGCTACAAAATAGCGGCCCAGTATTCTGATGTGCCTGACAAAGACAGGCACATGCGCACCCTCTAGTATTCAAAAGTAACTAACTCTAAACTAAAGTGAGTAAACTTAAATAACTAAAGGACAAGTCCACTTGTCGAAACGCAGGCTCCTGCTTTCACCTTGTTCTCGTTTCGCTCAACTCTGTTGCGAGAAATTCTCGGCGGGGCGTAATCACCCAACCGGAGATCCCCTCGCTTCAGCGGATGCGACGCGACGACGGCGCACGAACGTTCTAAAAGTATCCGCGAAAGTGATCGATTGAGAATACTGTGCCAGTTTTCCGTTAAATTCCTTTATCCCTCCTCTCTTCGCCTAACCCCCACAGCTTCGCCAGACGGCGCAACGACGTCGTCGTCGACGACGACGACGACGACATGGAGTCTCTCGCATTCGCTCCTCGTTTACAACAACCAGACGCCTGCGCTTCCAAGAAGCGCAAACGAACGGCAGCGGCGGAGAGGAGGAGGGAGGCAACCAACCATCGCTCGTCAAGCAGTGCCACCCGGCGCTCTCTCTCTCTCTCTTCACCCTCCTCCCATCGGCGGGAACCGCGGTTCGAGTGCGGCCGGATGAAATCATTCGTGTCGTGCGCGCTAGCGCACCAGCGACCGGAGGGCGCGAAACGCCAGTCCTAGCACGCGAGCGACCCACGTATTACCGAACGGGGCGCGAAGGAAAGGGGTGCGACGCCGCCGACCGTCGACCGGCTGATCGAATCAGCGCGGGTCCATCCGGACGGGCGCCGCGACCTAATGAGCGCCCGCCGGACATCGATCTCGCCCCGCGTGCGGCTGTACGTGCGCACACGCGGGACACACCGTGGCCCAAGTGCGTGAACGCACGCACGCACGCGTACAGTACGTCAGGTTCGCCCAGGAGAAGCGTAACGCACACCCGTCACCATCGCGTTCCTCCGGTGGCCCCACACCCGCCTGCCTCGAGCGTGGACGCGTACGGCGGGGAAACGCACGCTCCGGCGAGCAGCCGATTTCACTGATGGATGGACGAGGCCCGCGTTGCCGGTTTGAGCCGTGGCTGGGGAAAAGTTGTTAGTATACGAGCGAGCGCTTCCGTATATACGGCAAGCTAGCGCCGCCTGACAGACGGCTGTCGCTGAGCGTGGATCGGCCCTATACAGTCGAACCCGGATATACGGAACCCACATATAACGAACTATTGTGTATAATGAACATAGTAAGATCGCCTCGAAAATTCTCGTATATAGAGTTTTTATTCTATATATCGAATTACCTATATATCGAACTTTTTTTTTGATCCCCCTTCAGATTCGATATATCCGAGTTCGACTGTATATACTACAGTATAGTTCACCGCTCCTCACGGGAGCAGTTTCCTCACTCTTGCAAGGTAGTACAATAATTTCCTCCTATATAGGTGGACTAAGAGAACCTATAGACAACAAGGAAACTAAACTAATACATAAGCCGAGACTGGCACAACTTCTTCCAAGAATGCCCGTACGGTCATGAGCAAAAGAAGCTGGCCCCCAAGCGAGCGCGCACCGAATAGTGTCGAATTGTGCCGCATAGCATCCTCGCGCCACTTATAACGCGCCTCGGAGCTTGCGCTCGCCTATAGCGAACGTCGAGACCAATGTAGGGTAATGTAACGAGTAACGAAATGAACGTAAAAATGTAACAAATTTCACCGCGGTGAGCAAAATAAACTTACAGTACACTGCAAGGGGTAAACTCTAGAACGCGGAATGAGGGAGGAAAGAGAGAAAACACTTAAGCGCGAGAAAGGCATACAGCATGAAGCCTCTCCAAAGATACCAGTGCATGGAGCCTATAGATTTTCCTTGTGTCCCGCGTATTATACATATACGCCCGTATTCACGATCGTGTCCCGTGCGGTCGCTCATGTGTCAATACCATGGCTGCAGCGAGAAGGACACGCAGTAGTTTCGATGTCGTATTTAACTGTTCTACTTGACGTCCGAAGGCATCCGACATAAAAACGGTGTTTCCTTCTTTCCTTCAAGGGCTCTGCGTAATCAACACTCAACGTCCTCTATAATTCGGTAAATATCTGACAATATCCACTCCCACTTTAAGGAGAACAGATGTTCCATAAGAATATACTTTTTCTGCTAAGAAAGCCAAAAGGCCCGCTAGGCACAGCAAAAATTCAGAGCCCTTCCCCTGTCGAGAAAATGGGGATAAGCGAAGCTTGTGGTAAGACGGCGCTGTCGCAGGCGTTCCGCTTCGTTTGCCCTAAACCCAGGGTCAGCGGCTTTTCGCTTGACGTTTGACCTGGGCTTTGGAAGCCTTCACGTAGCCTGCTCAAACGCAGCCTGCTCCTAGGCGGAACGCACCACGCGCAGCCTTGTCATACGTTCGCCGAAACTGATCTCAGGCGAAGGAAGCCCGGCGGAGCGTTCGCTTTCCCTCCCCGCGGCACACCAAACGACCCTGATTGGTCGCGCGCGTCACGTGATCTGGCGCCGGCGCAGCTTTCCCCGCACCTGCACTTTCTTCCTTCCTTTATTTGATTCCTTTCCTTCCTTCTTTTTTTCTTTATTTCTTATTCCTGGCTTATGCCTGAATATCCCTGGCTCATAACCGCATTGGATATACGGGTATGCGCCACACGTGATTACGCCGGTAGCGAAATCCCTAACGCAATACAAGCTTCGCTTGAAAAAGCAAGCTGCAAAGGCAAGAATACCAGCAGCGCTGGGCCATCCGCCGATGATCCATCTTCGAGCGAATGCTTTTCTTTCAGGCATGCTATATAGGCGGCAGCTTATACAGCGCCGATTTACCGCTACACGTCGCGGCTCAATCACAGTATATATACGCTTGAACTGGCATACTTGAATGCGGTGGCGCGAAGTTTGACGCATCCTTTATAACCTTCTATAATAACAGTCACGTGTCTCTTAGCAACGAACATCCGGGCGCCAAACAAACAAGATCACAAGCTGTACATATATAAAGAACTATTCGTTTACACTGAAGACCCTATATAGTTCGTATAGTTCTCGTTAACAAGACCTCATTCAAAGAAGCCAGATGGAAAGGTTGGATTGAACGATGTACACCGGACGCCTAACATGCGGTCGCTGTATGGGAGCCTTTCAATTTCACCGAAATATCGCCCGCAGCGCCGGAACAATATAGAGCGAGTCCATTCACGGTGCGTGTACAGTCCCGCAGAATTGACAGGACCGAGAGACTTTCGTCCTGTATTTCTTTGTTGTATAGTGCGTCCGTATCATGCGTGTGTGTGCTTGTGCGTGTGTTTGTTTGCCGTGTGGGTTTCTTTCGTCTAACACGCAACGACTAACCCTAAACCCGAAGTTCTATATAGTCAACCGCGGTCGGCTATTCCGAGACAGTGCACGCATCGACCAACCTCCTCTGCGTTTTACCGCGCCCGGATTGTGCAGGCACTCGACCACACGTGCGTTATGCACGCCTCATGCGTTACACAAAAGAAATTACAGCGACCCTGAGCACGGATGCAGAATAACAAGTACCCACATATATACGCAGTGTACTGGCGCACATGCACTGCGATTCAAGCGGAGCACGTTGCCGCTGACCTGACTAAACCACGCGGAACAAAACAAAACACGAGGCTTCCGTTTTCCGTCGATAAGCCGAGTGCGCACCGGTGCCGCGAGCTAAATTTTCATCGTGGACGAGCCTGAATCGATGGCGTCGCAGTCTATCAGAATCGATGGGAAGGCGACAGAGAGTCAGGCCTCAATCACTACACGAGCGCACATGGGATGGCGGTGGAGCGAGCGGCAGGGTGGTTCGGGGAGACGTACTACATGTGCCGGCGGATTATTCAGCCTGCAGACTAAAACCGGGACACGCGAGGTGGCCACAGCCGGCGTAGGCTATTATATAATCCGGCAGCCGAATTTCCAAAGATGTATAGTCCCGCTTGGGAACGGCACGTGATTATTCGGGCGGCGCCGTTGCGTGCATTCGCCGCTATAGATACATGGGAAGCTTTGGCCGTGCGAATAATGCGGCAATCCACTGCCGCGGCCGCAGGAAGAGTACACACACAGTGTCTGGGCGTGTTTGGACCAGACGAGTAGCAGGCCATGGAGAGCGCGTCAGTTAAGCCCTTCCCTCCAATCAAATCTCGTCGTCCCTCCTTTCCTTCAAATAAACTCTCTGACCGGAAAAACGGTCCGATGCGCGCGGCATCGCGGCAGGGTTAAAGCTGTTTAATTAGCGATTGTCGAACTTAGGGAACAAAAAACAAACAAAAAAAAACACTAGGAAGAAAAGAAAAAGCGAACCATTCTCAAAAGCGCAGGCATTTGTGAACTCGGTTCCTCATTAGCGGATATTGCATGGAGTTTCCCAAACTCCGCATGGCCTTGGTTTTTGATTGATTAACGGGGTTTACGGTTCCTAAGCAACGCAGCAGGACTAACAACAGACGCCGTATTGGAAGACTCGTGACTGATTATCACCACTTTGTTGTGCTTTTTTTACCACGCACTCACAGAGCGGCACACGGACGTTTCTGCATTCCGCCCCGGAGGAATGCGGTAGCCGTGGCAGGAATCGAACCAGAGACCTCGCGTTCTATAGCGGAATGTCAAAGTTTCTAAGCCACCGCGGCGGAGTAGACATTAATTAGGCACATAAAGGCCGAACCCTTGCAAACAATCAATTAGGCGGTCTACAAACATCACATAGACTTCTTTGCCTCGCTACAATGCAGACTTCCCTTTTCTCTCTCTCTCTCTTAACCTAACGTAACTTGCAGACGTCCTGCGCGAAATAGTTCACTGAATGTGCAAAGGCCATACGTGCGAAATCCAAGACGATGCGCTATGCAGCGTGACCGTATACTTATAAGTGGCAAATATTCATACGATAACGACTACAGAATAGTATATAGCCCCCCCCCCCCCCCCCCCCCCCCATAATGTCAAATCAACGGCGCATGGCTCACCAGCACTATAAGCCTGCTGGGGCGACATGTCTTGGGCTCCAACATGAAACGAATACGGGTACTTATGTTACGGAACGAACAAGAACTTTTTACGTGAACAAACGGAGTATATGCACACCGCGATCTCGCATATTCCTTCTGCAACAGCAATCTGCTTGCTCTTGGAGAAGCTATGCAAATGTATACAGTGTCGTCTATGGAGAGTCTATATGAACTGTACACGGCCTAAATAAATTACCTGCAGATCTTCTGCGAGTTTAACAGACAAGTATATACGTATAGGCTTTCAATAGATTGGCAAAGTAAAAAGTCGCAAGGGTACATCGTGAGTGAGACATGTTTCAGGCTCCTACGTCGCGAAAGCGAAACGCACGCAGCGACATAATTAACCATCTCTCTTTTCCACGCGCCGCTCGAGCAGACGCGTTTGCAAAGCGCTGTCACGTGCAACTGCGGAGTTCACCAGAGAAGCCAACTCAACTATTGCAAGTCCATGTTGTGCTGGCTTCAGCATTGATGAGAGCATCAAGACTTGTAATACTATTCGTATTTACTTACGTCGTGCAATGATCTTGCTTTAGAGTTCGCAGTATTCTATATAAAAAGAATCGTCGTCGGTGCGAAATTAAAACTGCGCCAGCTCGTTGCGTCGCTATCGGGGATACGAATACAAATATTTCTACGTTGCACTCTGCATCGTTTTTAGTGTGATTTAGCACAAAGATGATCATCGCAGGCATGCTTCCTCTAAATCGTCTACATTTACTTACGGTGTTTACTTGTTCTCTTCAACGTAAACGAAAGTACCCAACAGCAAGAAAGCACAACCAACAACAACAAGGGGTTATCGCGCCATCTACTGGCAGGTCAAGACACCCTTGACGCAGAGACATTTAACAATATTGATACGTGTATACAGACATCCTCAAACACTACTGCTAAGAAGGTTAACTTCATGTGTGCCATCAGAGATCATTATCCGAGTCCTCACTATAACAGTAACGATGGACAATAAAGCGCCGAAGGCTGTTTTCACACTCGTTAGCTTGGCTCCTGCGAGTACGAGAAGTAGCTTTCCCACGCAAACGAGCATCGCAAGCTGGCGGACCTTCGCGCAACTCTGCATGCTTCCCTGTGCGAACATATGCAGTAACTCTACTGTGAGCAATCGAACCACACCTTTTAGGTGCACGAAAGCGGAGCGAAGCGCAGACACCTAACGCCCCCTGAACATAACGAAACGCAACCGCCATGCGCCGCGCCGCAGCGGTCAAGGTGTCCTGCAGCAAAAATCCGGGCACCACTGAACACATCCTAATGGAATGCGAAGGTATTCACCCAGCGAAACCCGTAGGTAACGTACACCTTCCAGAAGTGCTTGTATTTAAAGTGGATGGAAGCATCAACCGATCAGCAAGAGACGTTTAGAGTATTAGCGGATAAAAAGACGGGGAAGAGATTGATAGGTACAGATCCGTTACAGGCGGTACAAGGTAGCGGTACAAGGTAGATATAGAAGTTATAGACAAAAGAAAAAAAAAAGATTAAGGAGATATATACGAAATGCTAGAATGAAAAACATGTATATATAACTCACGCAAGCAGGCTAGGTGACTATTTGTCACCGCCCAGTTTCAAAAGATATGATTAATAAATCACCATCGCATCTAAGTGCGTGGGCCGATCCCGGAGTCAGTTTAATACCGAGCCGACCCGGGGCGACGTTAGTTGCCCAATTACGATGCTTAGTAATATTTCACGTGCATATGAATCGTCGTGAGCTGCTTTAGAATTCTGTATGACTGCGGTTTCTTCTTTTTCTGCGTGTATCTGGTGCTGAAAAAGCTTATCGTTTGTAACGCGCTTTACTGCGATTAACATTCTTACTTCTCGCACTTTCCTGGAACTTGGGTCAATGTGCAGCCCTTCAATGAACCTCCTCCACGCCAGCTTCCAGCCTTTTCAGTAGGCATGCGAAACTTAAGCTGATTTCAGAGGCAGCAATTGAAGTGCGAGCTGCTTTTCATGAACCTATTTGAGGCCAACTTGGGTCACTGCAGGCATGTGCCAGTGGATATGTGTTGAGGGGGAATCGAACCCGGGTCATATATATTCAGACATTCTTGTCTGCATATATATTCGCACGAGCGCCACGCGCGGACTTCACGGCGGTGCCGCCAGATGGCCCAACGTGTCCAGGTGGGAAGCTCGAGAGACGAGCTCGAGCGCCGCATACACGCCTCATATAGAAGACGCGTTTCGGTGTCGATAACACCGTGCCGCTACATTGGTTCAACGATAACGCACTAACGTCAACATCCACACAGAGATGAGTTCTGACAGAATTTTCTTTTTCCGTGTTACATACAGACTCGTACCAGGATCCTCTCATGAACGTCGCCTGTATTGACTCTGCTTCCAATAAACGAAAGGGGAAAAAAAAAAGATAAACACGGCGGCGCGACTTTTCGTTTGAGTCTAACCGGCGCGTATAAGAAGATTAGAGAGCGCTGAGGACTTCGTCACATGTCGGCACGTACGAACGCCTCCGCAAAGCAGAAAAGGAAGACTGTCGAGAGTGTTAACAGCAGGCCATCAGACATTAATTACTTTAGGGGACAGACTGAAGTCATTATTGTTGAGATTACAACGGTCAGCGCGGGCAAAGCCAGACACGGTAAAAAAAAAAAAAAACATCCCACAAAATTAAAGAAAACGGCACGATGAAGCGCAGGGCGATGAGACAAAAAAATACATATATAAATAATAGTCACCACTGTTCTGTGCCCGTTCTTTTATTTATTTTTACCGCGGCGAAGACCTTTGAGCTTTGAGCTGGCTCGTTTCTTCTTCTCTCAGCCCTTTAATGAGCAAACATGTACAGCTGGTTACAGACAGACGCAAAAGGAATTAACTTCCGGCTTCAGCCCTCAGAAGCTCGCTTCTCGCCGACCAGCAATGGGCCGTCCAGCAGGCCCACGAAGCGGCCGCCAGGTATTCCCTGTCGGTCCCTATATACGTGGGAGACGCCCGCTACGCTCTAAGCGCGTCCTGCAGAACCTAAATAAAGTTTTTCCAGTCCAGTTCCGGCTTCAGCCTACCACGTCATGTAATGAAAGTCAAAAAAAAAATTATGCCTGATTTTAAGACGGATTACCGGAAAACTCTTTCTCCCGTTACTTATGCTTGGCGAGTGAAAGTTCAATCAATGCTTTTCGCCACCTACAGCATTTCAGCAGGGCATGCTAGAATGCTCCCGTTAAGTATAATTAGAGCGTTCTAGCCTGTCAGTATAAGTATTACAGACTACGGAATACCGGAACACTACGGTGAGAGCCGTACGTCGCAGCACTGCTAATCAAACAAGTGTTTACCGCAGCGCTAGACACCTTTTACAATCTGGACCTAAACGCAGCTGGCAATCGATCCAGCCACAATACTTTCCGCGTTGAGAGGCGGCGATAGCCGAGACGCCTCCAGTACCTGCCTCAAGTGCAAGGCCACAGGCGGTGCCTTCAAAGCCTTCAGAGAGGAATGGGTTCAAAACCTACTGCGCCACAATGCACCCTGAGCCGCGGTTAAAAAAAAAAAAAAAGAACGCTCTCCTCATTTCGCTTCAGACAGCATACCTTCGCCAGCGTGGCGAACGGCTGGGATTGCCCGCGAGCGTTTCCTGTCCGCACTCTGCCCGCGGCAAATTGACTTTTTCGCCCTCGCCCTCGCTCCGTCTTGGCAGCCACAGCGCCTAGCAGAGCGCTCCACCACTCGCGCGCTCTGCTATATTTCTGCTACCACTGTTGCCGTTGTGCTCGCAGACCGCCAGACTTTTTCCACCCCCCGGTAACAGCTAGCAAGGCGCGCGCCGCGTTTCTTCTTGTCTTCACCGTCGCACTCGGTTGCCTTGCGGGAAAGCGCCGCCCTAGCGCAGGATCGAGACCGCGCGGCGCCGACAGGTTTGTTCTCTCGTAAGCAGCGAGTTGCTTTGGCAAGTCGCACACACCATAAATTACTTTTTATTACCTGAGAACGAAACGACAGAGGCAGCGGTCGCTCTTCTTAGCGCAGAGGATAGATGCCGGTGTATCTACGAACAATCGCCGTCATACTTAAATAACGATGTTGCTTTTCCTGCAGAGGATGCTGGAGATTTCCGGTTGGAGTGTTTCGAATGCGCTCGTTTAACGCATCTTCATTTCAAAGCATGAGGTGTCGCTTGCTTACAGACCGTGTTTATTAAAAGTTAAGCAGCCACAGATGCGTCTTCATCGTTCGTGTTAAGTATGACGACGGTGGTACATGTCGTAGAGAGAAAGAGAAGTGTTTCACGTGCATTTCGAACGAGCTTCCCTTCCGAACCCGTTTCTCGGGACTTAGGTTATTTCTTCAAAACGTTTTCAAGTATACAGAGAACCGCGCGTAAATCTACAACGTTTATTACTCGTGCCGCAATCGCGCTCGCCCTTCTCCCGTCCTTATATAAATCCGCATTATATAGACGATATGCAAAACATGCAAGTGCTCTTTCCCACACACCTAGTTTGACCTAACTGTATGATGGTGGACCTCGGGCGGGAATAGTAATTAAGGCGTCAACATGCGGGCCGGTGACATCATTCCTGCCGCCGTCCGTTTCTAGCGCCGTAAAAGCTTTGAAAACGCGTGTCACGGCTTTACAGTGCTACTAGCGGGAACAGGGCCATTTCGGTTAAAGCACGTTAGGTGTGCGGTAAAGCCTGCTTACGGAATCCGGAGCCACCCACTACGGCGTGCTAAAAAACGTGACATTATACTGGCCCAGTTCCCTACAGTGTCAGAGCGCGCGAAATGTGAGCGGAGTGGACAGTGAGCGACGATCAGCTAAAGGTATCCATTTTCTGTACTTGTCAATAAAAGGTAAAATGTTAGCGCATGTCCTGCATGCTTCTCGTGTGACTATGCCCCTTTTGCGCTGAAGGCGAAGCGATTATTGCAAAACCGATCACTTCAGTCGTACCCCTTCGCTTACGCTCTCTCTCTCTCTCGGGATGGTCGACCGAGTTCGGGCAAGTCCGGGGCGCATACCACACACATTCCGCTCCGAATATCGGGCGCCTTGTACAAAGACGCCGGTTAGCCGGACCGTGCTTAGAAAGACTCGGTCAGCAATGAGTGAGAGAAAAGAAGGAAGGGAGGGGAGCGGGGGGGGGGTGGAGAGGACGTCACTAAGGCAAACTAAGGCGCGCTTTCCGCTCACGAAATCCAGCCCCTTTCTCCCGGCCAGAGAAACAAAAAGCATCAGAAGCAAAATTTCCTTTGTTCCACCGCCAGACCCTTTGAGGTGGCGCTTTTGTGCGATCGCTTTTATCTTGCAGCACTCGGCGAAATTCAGTACGCGCGCTGTTCAGTCGCAAGGATTGCGAGAGAGCGGCAAAGAAACGAAAGCGCCGACAAACAAACTGTCGCTTTTTTTCTTCCTTATTTTTTTTTCTTTTTGGCGCCATTCTCCTGAACGAATGAGAGTTCTCGCGCACGGCCTTTCTGTAGTAGGCTCTTAGAAATAGTAGTGTACGTGTCGACAGCGTACGTCAACTTTTCAACGTTTACAAAATGTTCATACGATAATCAGTGACTAAAACATTCATTCATTCATTCATTCATTCATTCATTCATTCATTCATTCATTCATTCATTCATTCATTCATTCATTCATTCATTCATTCATTCATTCATTCATTTCATTCAATTGCGGCGCACGTTGCACGAACCAGCAGCGCCCTCCGTTGCCACCGTTCACCTCCCGCTTTCACGGATCAATCTGCGAACAAAGGCGCTGACAACGTTCGCACAGAGCAGCGGACGCCTTCCTCTTTCTCGCAGAACAAAACGCACCGGGGATTGGCTTTCGCCGAAGATGACGCCTAATCCTGTAGGCCGGCTTAGCCTCGCTAATTATCTGCCCCGATTCTCAGACGCCTCCGATGAAAACTCCTCGCCTCCGGTGGCGAGACTAAGAGGCCTCGATCCGCATTCGATTCACCGGCGGCTACGCGGCGGAAAGCGTCGACCAAAGGCACGCGCGCGCTCTGTCTTCGGTTCGCTAACAAGCTGCGGCACCTTGCTTCGGCAGCCCCCCCCACCCCACGTGCTCGATATACAGTTGCGCCAATCGATTCTCGCCACGTGGCTTCTCTCAAAAGCCGCTTTCTCTACACACAGACCCGCGTACGTAAAGCACTGAGCTACGTACGCTTTTATATCCCGCGGCCTTCACTTTCATCCCTTTATACATGCAGCGCCCAGAGTAGACAAGCAGCACACGAAGCACCGACCGAATTCACTTCTCGTTAGCCTCCCCGGCTCTTGCACCCTGCTCCCTAATCTCTCGCCGCCTTTCGCGTAGGTTCTTTAAACATGCATGCCTCTCGGATGTACCGGTCTCGGAGGACCCGCACAGACTTGACACTTGTTGCATAAAAGACAGCGGCAACACGACGCCGTCGTCGCTCGCTCTTACGCGAAGAGCGCTTCGGGAACTCTGTAGGGATATAGTAGCATGTATGCTTACAGCCGGTCACGCGCGGTGGCTCGTAATTACAGAAGCCGCCCTAATTCTCGCGCGTGCTAAAGATGTATGTATTTCTATATGTCTCTCTGTCTTACTCATTTATATATAGAAACATGGGAAGGTACGCCTCTTTAGGAACGGCTATTCCGAAATCCCGAATAGTAGACTACGTAGAGGCAAATTACGCCGCTCGAAACGTCGTTATCGCAGGGGCGCGGCCCACATAAGAGGACACCTGATGTCGCGCGCCCCTCTCAGAGAACATCCGCTATTTTTCTCCCATGTTGTGGCCGCGACACGCAAAATAAACGTAGAGCGCAGAAACGCGAAATGTCGTTGTCACTGTTCGTGCATTACATTGTTGTTGTTGCTCAGCGCATTTCATATATAGTTATGGTGTAAATACTTGTCATCGCCGTGTATCGCCTTCTTCGGGGCGCAATGAGGGTGGGGTGTCTCGCGCCACTGCTGCAAATGAAAGTGGAGCCTATATCAAAGTCACTTACTACTACTACTACTACTACTACTACTACTACTACTACTACTACTACTACTACTACTACTACTACTACTACTATTTACTATATAGACGTTTACACGACCGCGTGTCACTTAATCCTATCAGTGCCCGCAGAGTGCTTGTTTACGTTTACACGACTACGTGCAAACGTAAACAAAAGATTCCAAGACAGACACAATCGCCTGTCTGAAATAGCAGAGGTGGGTCAGCTACATGAGCGTCAAGGCGAATGCTTGCAGAGAAGCCCCCGACAATACTGCTCGCTCCACAAGAAACATGAAACTGGCTTTGCCGCAGTGCGCGCTCCACGAAGATCGGAACGACGCCGCTCATTGGTAAAGTGACTGCCGAGTGGTGTTGAGCAAAAGCAAGAAAGCATGCAAGTAAGCGGACACAATGCAAATTCAAGTACAATACTACCCGTAAGCATCGCAAAAAAAAAAAGAAAGAAAAGGAAGAACAGATTCACCATTCGAAGTTCTAGCGCTGCCGCCGTCATCGTATGCAAAGAAGCTACAATTCAGAAGGTATTTCCGTCCGGCCAAATACAGCAGGTATGACACTTGCTTAATTCCGCTAACGCAGCGTTGTCCGCAGTAAAGGCTCTCTGCAGCACTGCCCGACATGTTCGAGGCGCGATTAAACTTTGCAGAAAAGCCGACTTGCCGTTTCCGAGAAGGGTCCACACACTACAGAGATTTTCGAGCCTGACTTGCAACGTAACACCACGACAACGAAAAGTTAAGCGCGGCGCTATCGCGGCTTAGCGTCATCGTTACTGTCCAATCCAAGTACCAGATACGCGTACAACTTCTCTGCGACGCCCACGTCTACTTAGCGCCGGGCAAGGGTGTAACGGTAACGCGATAGGGAGTTCTAGCTTCGTGCAAAACGTCACTCTGACACGGCAACGATGACGGTAACGCAGTAGTTAAAGAAACTGTAAGCCATAGCTGAACGTAGTGTCGAAAATGAAATTCCACAACGTGTGATGAATGCACTCATCACATTCGTGCAGCTTCTGTGATAACTTATATATACTTTTTGGTTAGGAAATCAAATAGTTTAGTACATTTCGCAGTAACAAGAGGCGTTAAATGTACACTTTGTCCACCTTTCGCGGTTTAAGTCGCAGGTATATTGCCATCGAGTTTACCATCATCATGTTTCCGTGGAAAAAAAGAGAAAAGTAACTACGTCAGTGTGGATATTTGAACTATATTTTGCGATATCATCATCAGCAATCATCCATCTGTAACGATCCCGGGGCGCTGTTCTGTACAGACCGAAATCCCGCCACATTGTTCTATTCGCCACCTCGTCAGCCTTGATTGGTCCGCAGGGCTGCTATATACAGACCTCTCTGATTGGCTGAAAACGATAACGTGTCCTGACAGTGTCCAGAATACAACATGCCTGCCCGTCGCAACACGCAATCAGACGGCGGCGTAGGTACAGCCGGCGCGGCATACGAGAACATGCGTCATATATATGGCGTCGAGTATAGAAGTACAAAACTCGGATATAGCGAAACGCCTGAAAATACTCCGCGGTATAGCGAAAGAATTGCATCGAATGTAGTGAAAACGTTAGCAAAGTCTTGGATAGATTTCGGGCGGTGGCAAGCCAGATCCCTCAAAACATTTATGAGGCGTGAATTGGAAAGAACTCTCGTGCAGGCGTGAAAGAACTCTCCCTTTGATGTATGATCTGTCCGGATTTGCATACATCGGCAGAGGGTCGCTTCGTTTTTTTTCCTTTTTTTTTTCTTCCAGCTTTTTCTGCAGATACGTCTATGATAATCAGTCGCAGCCAGGCCCGTATGTTCTCAGCGAGAGCCCGCAAGATTGAAGGCGGAAAAAGCTCAGAGCGCCCGCAGTGGTCAAGGCAAAGAAGAATAAAGAGCCACCGCCAGCAGCGGGCGGTGATGAACTATTAGGTGTTCTTCGAAGGAGAACATATAGGGCTCGTTTGAACCCTCCACAACCTGATGGTCTCTTCCTTTCAGCGCGCGAAGCCAATTTGACGGCGCCAAAACAGTCCCGCGTTCTTGATCCCTCCGGCCATCGATTTGCCGCGGCCCAGCGAGCTCGCGCGCGCTAATGGCCAGCGCTCCGGGCTCGCGCCACCAGCCGCTAACCGGTGCGGGCGACAGGGGGCGGCTGTGTTGTGAACAAGGAGGCGCCGTTTCTTTTTCTTTTTTCGTAGACCGTGGGGCGCGGGAGAAAGGGCTCGAGGACACGAGTCGCTTGTACAAACACATCGCCTGACACCCTAGGCGAGAAGGGAGAAGCAGTTCCTCGGAACGGAAGAGGACGACTCCATTAACGGGATATGTTGGACAACCCGTACAATCACACGCGGCCTTCTTCGCAGGGGTCGAGTCGAGAAACGTGGCACATAATTATGCCTGCCACCCCCCCCCCCCCCCCGCCACCCCCTCCCCGAGAATGTTTACCAAGGAGAGCAAGCATAGCGAGAACAAGACGCGAGGGAAGGAGGCACAGAGAGATGGAGAGGGGGGAGGGCACGAGGTACGGAATAGCGGAGAGTACGCGGCGATCGTTAAAGGGACTCTATAAAGGCAAATATTAAGTCAACTTGGACTGTTAATAAACTCCAGAAACCTTGCAGCGTCTTGTTTCGTGCCAAGGAAACACTTCGTTCAAGAGAAAATTGCACACAACTATTGCTGCAACAACGGGCTTTGCGCTCTCCTCCGGGTGCTGGCAAAAATGGCGTCGGCGGCAACGCAACCGCGAATAGAGGTATAGTGGTTATTTTCCGAGGCATATCTGATATTCTAGTTGACATTAAGATAAAGAATTGGAGCTGGGCAGGCCATGTAATGCGTAGGGTAGATAACCGGTGGACCATTAGAGTTGCAGAATGGGTGCCAAGAGAAGGGAAGCGCAGTCGAGGACGGCAGAAAACTAGGAGGGGTGATGAAATTAGGAAATTTGCAGCTGGAAATTGGAATCAGCTAGTGCAAGACAGGTGTAATTCGAGGTCGCAGGGAGAGGCCTTCGTCCTGCAGTGGACATAAATATAGGCGGCGGCTGCTGCTGCTGCTGCCGCTGCTGATTATTTTCCTACGACGAGAACATCAGGAAAAACTAGAATGGTTTCAAGATTCATGATCATTACCATGATTTTTTAGAACCACTCCAAAGCCGATATTCACTCCGGTAGTTTTGGTGGTCGACCTATAGTATTATTTCCGCCTGTGAGTCCTTAACATTTCTTGGAGTACGTTTTAACGTAAATCTTAATTTCGGTCTGCATATGATCGATATAAATAAAAAAATCAGCTTTTGGTATCCGCGTACTAATTAAGCCATATTTTCGACTAATGACTTATCTCTGACGGTGTTTATTAGTCACCAGCAGTTGGGCCGACCGTCAGAGCAGGGCACGGTCTCTCAGCACGAGCGGCGCTGCCCGAGTAAAGCGCTGGAGAAATTTACACACTACAAAGCGCTGGAGAAAATGGCCCACTAAAGCGTTCCTGTACTACATCTCTATTGTTCCTTCATTCATAGTCACTTAAGCTTCGGTGCAGTAGCCCTGCGCAATACAAATCATTGCTGCATTTCCTATGCGCAACACACCCACAACCAGACAATCCGTATCATTACCTTCAGTCCTCGCCTATCTAGTGCTCTGTCATTGTTCAGGCATTACCTATCCTATATTTGGCAAGGCCTATCTTTGCTTAGGCAATACATTTCATAATTGAGAAAATTATTTCACTATAATTGCACCTTTTCTTCAAAGTAATTAATTATTTGCTGCTTTGAGAACTTATCTACGATAAGTTCGCAAGTTTATTAGAAATAAATTTATTAGAGAACAGTAGTTGTACTCGTTCCGCATCGGACGGAAGTTTATTATTAGCACAAGTTCGCACTAATTACGGAATAAAAACCTTGTCATTTACAGCCATCGCATTTCGGTACTTTTCGCCGCCTAACCTAAAGTCATTGTGTAAGCTATGTACACGTAAAAAAAAAGCTCTCAATTCTTTCCTTCTGTTATTTTAATTATTTTTTTTTCGTCTTACCGTTTCACACATTCACCTTTATGCTGATTTTTCTTTCTACGCTTTTGTCGTTTTCATTAGCTATTGCTTAGTAAGTCTTACTATGGTTTTCGTGCTCTCTACTGTGGGGTCTCAAACGTGCCCTTGGAACAAAGGAACGAAAACACAGCAGTGCAAGACAATCACAACGACATTTACTGCGCCGTTTATACACCAATCTAGCCGAATTACTTTACCAATAGAACATGCCGATGGGCGCTGACGAACCGAGGAAGTTCGACTCACCGCGACAAGATAGCGAGCGAATTCGCCCCCATGCTGAACACCAACGCCTAAACGTTCGCGTGCATAGTCAAGCGAACGGTGTCGCGTTCGAACGACCGAGTTCGTCCATCCCGGTGGCCCGCTCCGTAGCCTTTCTCGAGACGGTCCCGCGAAGCGTGCCGGTCGGCGTGCGAGACGACCGCGCATGCCGCCGACCACAAGCCAAGGGAGGCAGCGGCTACTCCCTTTCGCGCTCGAGTAACCCAGCCGTTAGGTGGCGTTAGATTCTAATACCACTACACTCACGCTCACTAGTACTACACTCACGCCCTCTCTAGTACTACTATTCTGCAACTACACCCGACCGCCGGCGGCGCTTGGCTATGCGGCGAAGCTTGATTACAGGAGATGCGAGAGTCATGCGGGGAAAACAACATCCGGGGACGCGCGAGCATCGAGCGTACCCACGCTAACCGTATGTCTCTAAACTAGCATTTTTCATCATGGGTCCCCTTACTGTTCTCGGACTAATATTGGACCCTAGTCTGTAAAAAGATGTTCGTACGTAATTGTACCATTGCCTTTACGCTAATCATCAAAATCTGAAGAATGTTTCTGACGCTTATTGTAGTTGAACAAGCCACCACAAAACGTCGCTGCCACGCCTCCTGTGTCCCGGTATTACGTACACGAACAGAGGCTAAGACTATATATATCTATAGATCACCCCTTTTATACTGCGCCATTTCGTTCTAACGAACGACGTGTGTTGGCTTAATTCGTCGCACTGCAAATACATTCACGCTGCGCATAGTTATCCTTTGGAAATCGCTCACAGTGGCGACGAAAGGTTAACAAAATTTTGATCAAGTTCTGCGGAAATCGCTAAGGTGGAGGTATTAGAATCTAGAAAAGACGAGTAGCTGCAATTAACCTGATCGTATCGTAACGCTGAAAGGATGCTCGCATACAGCATGGGGATAAAAACATCCAATAGCTTACCAAAGATAAGTGTCGGTACGGGAATCTAATCAGGACAGCTAGATGAGGCAGCCGCTCTACAAGCGTTCTTCTATAAACTGAGCTAACCAGAAGGCTCTAGAAACAGTCGGTAGCTCGAGGGCGTATTGATGAGTCAAATGGAAGCGCTGGAATATATGTAGAATAATGCTTAACAAACATGGAAAGAACTCGCAGGTTCACGAAATAAGTAGTTATCTAATCTTGGCTGTAGGAAAAAGGCTCAACGCAAGAAATTTATAAGGGTCCCTTTTCTTCTGATCCAATCTTACAGCCAATCAGGTCTGAACAGACATTACGCCACACAAGCAACACGTCCACCTAGTGGTATCCGCGTAGCAACAACCGCAGCAACGGTCCTTGTTAACGCAGTTTGCTGGTCACAAATACCGCTTTACTTACGCTCGAACTAGAGATAAAAAAGACAATCTTGCAGCACACTGATCTGCAATTTCTTTGCCACGCAGAATGGCGAGATTCGACAAAGATCAGCCATATCGCCATCATACACACCATCTAGCACAGAAAGACACACACACACACACACACACGCACACGCACACACACACACGCACACACACACACGCACACACACACACACACACACACACACACACACACACACACACACACACACACAGAGAGAGAGAGAGAGAGAGAGACGGCATAAAGGAAGGTCGCAGAAGGTCACAAATACACGGATGATAAAACAACATCGACCGATGGACAAACTACAACGCTATATACCTGGCTGCCCACGGAAGTAAGCCGTCGAATAACAAAAAATAAAAGAGGACAAAGAGAAACATATCAGGGATGGAGGGAGGCGCTGCATACCCTGGGGAACGTACGCACCGGGTACTAACGGATTGGAACGCGGGCGCGTTGGACCTGCAGAAGCGAGCGCCAAAACCAGCAAGAAGCAATGGTCCGCCCGCGACAACAGGGCGTATTAAATATGAATTCGTGCTCAGAAGGAAAAAATAAAAAAAAACAAAGCAAACGATACAAAACAGGAAACGCCACTGCGCGGGGCCGGGGTTGTTTCAACAAACACGGAGCCGCGCTGAGGAGGCACATGCTCTCGATTCGCTGCACCCAATAACGTGGAAGAAAAGCAAGTTCGAACAGGACGCATCCCCTCGACACTATAGGGAGCGTCCGCGTCGCGTGCGAATATTGCTACAGGGCAGTATTACTCTCAGGCTATGACACGGCCGTAAACGACACATGGAGACGAAGGCATAGAACAACCTAATGCCAACCATTTTGCCAATCCACCTTTAGACTCCCAAATCACTACCGAATTAGCCGCAATCTCAATAAGTTTTGTATAGTCGTAGCATCATCGGCTCTGCCAAACGGTCGCGCAAAGCCGTAAGCGTTCGGCCCTGGTCTCTAATGTGCTTTCCGTCATCAGAAGCTCACAGAAAAGCTTTGACACAATTGTACAACTGGTGAGTACGATACACTCATTAAATTAATCCGGCGTATCTTCTGTCAAGGGCATGTTACGAGCACCGCAAGCGCAATTCTCATATATTCCAATCGCTTCTGGTGAAGAGTGGCATCAGTTCTGTAAAGTCCCTTAATCACACAAGATTGATGCTGTGCATACTACAACGACCGGAAGTGGCTTAAGATGGCGCAAATTCCAGCTTGGCGGTGCAGGACAGGACTTGGCCCATCATCGCCACGTGCGCATTGTCAAGCTCTTGGTGACACTGCATAATACATACTAAAGTGTCCTGAATTTTACGCAGAACGTTAGATATTAATTGATGAACTGAAGCGCAAGACTGCACCAGACTCAAATGCACGTGATATTCTGTTCCCGCGAGGATATTCAATATTTATGATTGAGGTGCTTCGGCTTCTCCAAAAGTTCCTCTGTTATACAGGGTTGGAAAATGAGTGGCGATCGAGCCGCGTGGGTCGTCGTGGTTTGGAAAACGCGAAATATACTTGTTCTTGGTACCTGGTACTGTTAGCTGGGCTGCGAAGCTGGGTGGCGTTCAGGCGGAGCAATTGCAGACAGTTATTGCAAGGCTATAGGTCCACCTGCAGCAAGCCACACCCCTTCTCCTCCTCCAGGGAAGTTTGGCATGAAGCTGACGTGACAGCGCAGCGTTATTCGAGCTCAAATTAAGACTAACGTATCGTGCGCCCGCGCGTCTCGCACCCACGAAACAGCGCTCTCTTGAAACATGTGCCGTATATGCGCGCGCGTTAACAGTGTACCTCGCTCGCCTAATACATAAATTTGCCTCCCCTCCATCTTGATTGAAATTCTTCCTTTCGCTGCACCGTGCTTCGTAAGCAGACTTAAGTGTATGCTGTGCGCACGAAAAGCACGAGGCGAGGTCGACTTTTGTTCGCTTACATACGTGGCTTGCATCCCGCAGATGCAAGCCCTGACTCAACGCCTTGATCCCGCAGGCTGTGTTACAAAAGCGGTGTAAGAAAGTCTCTCAGTGACGCACTCAGGAGTCTCTTTGTCTACCTTCGTTGACTTTGGCTTTCTTTCCCCCTGTGAACCGACCTGGCCGCGCAGGCTTGGCGCGCTGAAAATGGCTGCACTGAGTCGAAGACCCAGAACAGTACCGTGCTAATAATGTTGCCCTTGAGCGAATGGTCACGGAGCTAAATGAAACTTCCGAGGCGCGCACGCATGCGCAAACTGCTCATGCACTCCCACCGCAGATATCGGGCGGTGAAAGCCACTCGCGAGGCGTAGTATATACGTGCGTCGCAGCAACGGCTCTCGGCGACTCGTCTATATAGTAAACGTCGGTCGCGACACGCTGCCGGAAGGTCAGAGCTTTGAAAAGACAAGCTCGCGGTCTCTCGCCGAGTCTGCCGGCACTGATTGTTCGACGCGAATGGAAAGGGGGAAGGCGAGAAGACGGCACATCGAGATCGGCCCGGGCAGCGTCCCAAGGACACGGCGCGTCTACCCGCCCCTATACAACGACGAAGACGACGAGGGGGCAAGGCAGCGCGTCGTACACGCGTGGCGGTCGTGGTGTGCGCCTCGTGAGCATCGGCGGCGAGCGTCCATGCACAGCTCTGCCCGCCCGCCTGCGTGCAGCGGCAGCAGCCACGGAGAATAGGCCGCGAGAAAAGTTCCGGCGCCGCCAACTGCCCGTCCATAACGTTTGCGACACCTAATGGGACTCGAATGGAGCAGCTCCTTCGAGCCGCGAAAGCGCAGACACGCGCAGAGACGGCGGCAGCCGCCCGAGAAAACAGGCGCTCGTATAAGCACTCCATATACACCGGGCAGCAAGAGGGAGGGACGGCTATAGCAGAGGCCGTGCCTGCCAACCACGGCGCATGTTGACCACAAGGTCGCGGCTGTGCAGAGAGGAAAGAGGCATGAAACGTATAATCGCGCGAGACAAAACCTAAGCAGCTCAACACAAGAGGCTCCTTGTCTGAGGCTCCGGCTCTTGTTATTACTTGCAACTGTTACGTCGGCCATGTCCTCGCAAGTCAATCCACAACTGCACGCGTGTTAGCGCGAAAGCTACAACACCTACATCGGGCCCTTATTTAATATTAGACATCAGCGCAAAAACAAATACGACGACAGGAAAAACAAAGCACTGTTTTCCACTGTCTTCGTCTGGTCTTTCTTTTCTTTTTTGTATTCTTTCTTTTTTTAGTGTTAATGGATCGATGTTGCATCACCAAGGAGCCTTACTATTATATTTAGCAGCAAACAATGATGATGATGACAGGACTATGTGATCGACCCGCGTGATCCTTGAGGAACCACTGCGCCTAAACATATATTATGATGGGGTTAAAAGAAAAAAAAAAAAAAAAACGTCCGAGGACACCTAAGTACTTCTTATGAGTTGTGAATGCGAAAGCATTAATGTCCAAATGAATGCCGGTGAGCGGTCCTTCGAGTCTTGCGCTGCGAGTAATGTACCATAGCGGCACATGCTGCCCAAGCCAGCAAGTAGTAGCAACCTGCGGTGCCAACGCCGCATGCCACCGACGTACTGCGCGACCAGAGACCGAGGAAGCAGCAGCAGCCACCGAGGCCTGCAGGCGCGCGCAGCAGCTAAGCCCAGTGGGGGTCAGAGATATGCGGACCGCGCGCAGGCTTCCGAGAGTGAGAGAGAGGGTGACGTGGCGTCGCGGCGATGCCCTCTCCCATCAAGTCACACCTGGCGCGCTATCACCAGCAGGTGTCCCCTTTCGCCCGCTCTGCTCCGTCAAAGCGCGATCGTGACGTGGGGTCGCAGCCAATGGGACTTAGGTACCGTTTCGCTGCTACACACTACAGACGCCGGCTTTTTCGCTCAATGGACCATTTACTGACAAGTGTACTTATCTTTCTCCGGTGATCGCTTTCACCGGCCAACAAATGTTAGTCATCGCTCGGCACAGCAAGCGCCTGCATGTATCGGAAGTTACTCGAAAGTTATCGATGGCTCTATCCGTTGTCTGCACCAAACCCTGTGTAACCTGACTGTATATATGCGCGATGCGATTTGTGTAGTACTTTCCGGAAGGCACGCGAGCACCGTATAATAAGCTTGGAGCGAAACATGATGCTGGCGCGCAGGGCGGGTCTTTCTCGAGCATTTGGCGGCATCGACGACGGACGCCGTTGTAATCCTTTCGGTTGACAAAGAATAGATCAAGACATCCTACCATTCTGATCCCTTTTCCTTACTATCCCTATTATAATTCTAAATTATTCCCTGTCTAAATCGCTGTGAACCTTAAGTTTATTTCTGTCATTACTCTCTCGTATTCTTTTTTTTTCCTTTATTTCTATTCGGACATCCAGAAATGTATTCATCCATCCGTATGGTATGACTCCTCAATTACACATTAGCCGTTTGCTCCCAGCTTTACCTTATCCAGTTCTTCATTCCTCCCTACAATTATCTGTGCGTAGAATCCCCGGATCATTGGCCTATCCCCGGGGGCGTTATGGGTGTGTGCCATATGTTTTGAAGGCTAATGATCATCATCATCTTCGTCATCATCATTATCGTCTTCTTCTGTGAAAATACTTAGAACAGCTATGAGGGAATGGCCAGAGAACACCGTCCGCCTGCTTTCAATGTACACCGTTCGTGTGCGCCGCTTTATTCAGCAGGATACGCTACTTCCTACAATGAACAACTTGACAAAACACTTGTTCGCTTTTTATCGTTTTTTTTTCGCAAATGAGCAAAGAATGGAATTGTTTATCACAGTCTGTTTTAGATTCCTGTAGCATAGAAACTTTCGATGAACGTGGGGTAAAATATTTTCATGAATTATGCATTTCGTAAATATCATGCATGCATTCGTATAATGTTCTAGAATGTATCCTGTCATGCTTATGTGTATCATGTTGCGCGTATTATCACTGTCCTATAGTGGGAGACATAGACGCCCTCCGATAATTCTTCTCAACATGAGTGAGTGAGTGAGTGAGTGAGTGAGTGAGTGAGTGAGTGAGTGAGTGAGTGAGTGAGTGAGTGAGTGAGTGAGTGAGTGAGTGAGTGAGTGAGTGAAACAACTTTATAGAAACCAGCAGATTGAGATGCTCTTTTACTTTTGAACTTGGTGAACAAGTTAGCTGTACGCCCTCCTACGGCCAACATTATCCGAAAATAAAAAAAATAAAAAAAGAACAGGCAAGCAGAATTAACACGCAGTCGCCCAATCAGCGATCACATTAGAGCTAAGCACCCCAGTTCTAAGGAACCCCAGTTTGTCGCCCACTGCGAGCATCATTTAAGGGACACGGAAGAGAAAAGATAGGTTGAGCAGCATTAGTAAACTATATCCTTCTACAGTACCAGAAAGGCCACTCTTGCCGCGACAGGAGCCTCGACAAGGCCAGAAAAGACGCAGAAACGAAATTCAGATGGCGACGCCGTCTCGAAGTTCTCGCACCCGCACACCGTGACGTCACAGATTTCGACGGCGTCTTCGCGGGCCTGGTTAAGGTCTATTACCGCTACGTACGGACTAAAATGTATTCTAAAGGAGCCCGAAGAGGGAAGTTGGAGAATTTCCAGAACTTTCACTGCACCACAACGGTTCAAATGAAAGGAAAGTTACACTTCCAAATCCGTAACGTGCACACTGACGTACGGGCACTGGGATTTCGGCGCGAAATTCGAGAACTGGTAGCTTCGCCTTCATTTCATATCTTCTATACTATTGCACCTCTTACCGCGAAATTAACGAGAGTACAGTGTTTTAAAAGAATACCTTATCAGCCAAAACTAATTTAGTGTTCCCCTTTAGTGTTCAATAAGTCTTCTGGCCGAGAAGACGACGCGGGAGGCTGTATAACATCCGAAGCCGAGGCGGCAGAGCGGCTCGCTGAAGCTCACGCTAAAGGAAACGATAAGGTACACTGTACCCTTTCTTCACCCTCTCCCAGGCAGCCAAGTATAGAGCGGGCGCAAAGTCACCACTGACATAAGGGCCCTCTGTAACACTCGAGAAGTGCCGAGCTCCAGGCGATAAATCCGTTTACTACTAAAGACACCGTCAGGGCAGAGCCCAGAGGGAGGGCCGCAGGGAATACAAAGCGCGAGAGGCCCCCGGGAGGCGAGGGCCCTCCTTTTCAGCCCGGCGCTCGTACGACGCAAACCACCCGTGGCACAAAAACTCCATCTCGGGCTCTGAAAAGCCTTGCTACATATACACTCGCATAAAGCCCTCCTTGCACGACCTGTTTACGCACCTCCCGATTCTGAAGACGTGAAACAAGGGACCCGCTGTTCGCGCATTCAGGAGCGCGCTTAACGAGCGTTCTTTATTTATGATTATTATTTATTTTTTTCGAGCTTGACCTGTGCTTTAAGTAAACAAGCAAGATCCCTCCAGAGCTGTGTATACGTGCTTGCACTCACTGAGTCAAGCATGCACTGCGAAGAGATGGGCAGAAAGCTAGGCTAAACTAGAAGTTCATTATAAAGCAACGAAGCGCGAAAGCGCACGAACCCCCTTAAGAATGTGCTTCAATGTATATATATCTGGGGTGAATGAAGTAAAACTGTGCGACGTAGGCTGAGATATTGATGCGTCCCATGTCTTTCACCCGCTCAGCGTTTACCCTGCGGATGCGTCGTGAAGCACGCGCGCAAATATATACAAAGTCATGCTAGCTCGGTGTATACGTATGAGCGTGCACACGCACGCCGGAATAAATCGTGAAGAGGTCAGAGCACGCTATTTCCTGTCCCCCAATCAGCAGTGTGCTTTTTTAGCGGACACTTCACGCTATAGTCATCTAAGGGGCGCCGAGATCCGAAGAACGCGTTTATTGACGGCTACGCAAAGTTAGACCGCAGGTAAACTTCAAGCAACCACAAACTTGTAAGGTTTGACAGCAGATAAACTACAAGCAACTACAAACTTGCAAGACGCGCACTATACCAACTGCGTCTTCGCGTTCGCGCAGGAATTGCCGCTATAGCACACATGCTAACTTGGTCGTGTCCTTTGTACTCGCAAGCGGTTCCTTTTGGTAATTTCCAGTGACTTCTGTACGGGGAAAGCTCTGCGCCTCAGCTGCTCCCTTTTGAATGCCGTTACGAAAGCCACAGGTCGAGGGCTTCGCTTGCTGCATCACATATAGCCGCCCGGGGTGCGCCGCGGAGAGCGGCAGACACGCGCCTACTGTACGGCACGTGAAAGAAAACGAAACAAAGGGTTCCACTCACCGGCAGAAGGGGGCGCACCCGCTCCTTCACGCAATCGGGAAGCCTGGGCACAGGGGAGAGAAAATAGCGGCGTCACGCTCGATCACTGACACCGCGCGCGCACACGCGCCCCGACGCGAGAAAACACAGCTAGTTTCATTAGGGAGCCACTTTCCGCTGCTGACCGCTCGCTCGCTCGCAGGGCGAAGAACGAAAACAAGTCGCGACGCTGTGGGCCCACTTCCCTGCCCTGAGCGCGTCTATATTAAAACGTTATTCTCTTTATAAAAGCCTTTATTGGCTCATCGCGAAAAGCAACATCTATACATACAGATGTCTCGTGTGGCAACGGAAAGACGTGAAAACGAGCACCCTCGTAGTAATTTTGATGATAATAATAATCGTGATAATGGTGATGATCGTGACAGTGATGGAAGCGACATTTTACTTTATGAAGCGGGTTTCGGAGCAGAAAAAAATGCCACTTTGGAGCAGATAGCAAAATATGCCATACGGCTCTTGGAGAAGTATCACCGAAGCGTCTCATAAATACTAATATTTATTATTAAACATATTGCACATACAATAATAAAAGCAAATTGCAAGAAACAAATAATTAAGAAGATGGATGGTTATCAAACACGTAGTAAAATGAGCTATATACTTAAAGTACCAATACATGTGGCAGAAATGAGATCAAACTATAGTAAAGCTGAGCACCACAGTATAAAGGTAACCACAATCATACATAACGGCTGCCAAAGTAGCAGTTCATAAGCGGCATGAGATCTAAGTAATCTCTGTCAATTTCACATTTCAGCAAAATAGTCTGCATGTCAAGTTCAAGAATACAGCTAATTGAGATATATATTGTTACGGGGAGAATATATATACAATGGATATATTTACAGGGTAAGGCGCACAACGCTGCAGCAATCGTTCAGGGGAGCGCGTGCACACCAGAAAACCACCCGTCATCGTCGTCATCGTCCAAGCACCGACCACAGGATCGCCGCTCGTGACATTACCCGCCGGCGGCAGAAGCACCGTCCCGGTGCAATTAGGGCCCGGGCCGAGAGTGGTACGGTTTAAGACGCGAGACATGGACTATGTCACTCGCGATTGTTGCAGAGGCCGACGTAGGATTTAGCGGAGCGATTTCATAGGTCACATTAGTGACTTTGCGTACGACGCGGTAAGGGCCAGCATAACGGGAGAGGAGTTTTTCGCATAGGCCAACGCGACGTGACGGGAACCACAGCAAGACGAGCGATCCTGGAGGGAAGTTCACCTCCCGGTGTCGGCGGTCATAGAGACATTTTTGTTTGACCTGTGAAGCCGACAAGCGATCGCGGGCAACCTGACGGGCGATGTCAGCACGGGCAAGAGCATCACGAGCATAGGCAGAGGATGTGTCTGCGTGAGCATGAAGTATGATGTCCATAGGTAATGGTGGGTCGTAGCCAAACAGTAGATAAAAAGGTGAATAGCCAGCTGTGTCGTGACGAGAAGAATTGTAGGCGAATGTCACAAAAGGCAAGTTAATGTCCCAGTCTCGGTGGTCCTCAGACACGTACATAGCAAGCATATCTGTGAGAGTACGGTTGAGGCGTTCAGTAAGGCCGTTTGTCTGTGGATGGTACGCAGTGGTGAACTTGTGATTGGTCTTGCAAGAACGAAGAATGTCGTCGACTACTTTAGACAGGAAGCAGCGGCCGCGGTCCGTGATTAACTGACGAGGAGCACAGTGGCGCAGGATGACATCGTGAAGAAGGAAATCGGCTACATCAGTAGCACAGCTGGTGGGAAGTGCTCGTGTAACAGCGTACCGCGTTGCGTAGTCAGTAGCGACTGCAACCCGTCTATTGCCAGTGGTTGACATGGGAAAAGGCCCTAGAAGATCGAGTCCCACCCGGAAAAATGGTTCATCAGGGATGTCGAGGGGCTGAAGTACAGTGTACTAGAAAAAGTACACTGTAGCTGAAGGCTGCCAGCAGGCAGTAGGGCAGGAGTCTTGCGTCGCTGGCAGTGGTCACAAGCCGCAACGTACTGTCGCACAGAACGGTGCAAATAGAAGATGAGATTCGCCAACATTATCGTCGGGTCCCACTTGTTAGTGCGGCTGACGCGCTCATACATTGCCAGCCATGCATCGACGTCCACGCCGCTGGTGGCGTTGAATGTCCCGGGATCACGAGGGTGCAAGAGAATGACCGGTGATGGGTCTTGCTCACACTGGGTCGCTTGGTCGGTCATTGTGGTGGCAGCAACGCGCCGTCCGCTGCGAAGATCCAGTTCCCGGTGTTGTAGCGAGCGTACCCCGCACGTCCACCAAAGATGTTACGGGGAGAATATATATACAATGGATATATTTACAGGGTAAGGCGCACAACGCTGAAGCAATCGTTCAGGGGATCGCGTGCACACCAGAAAACCACCCGTCATCGTCGTCATCGTCCAAGCACCGACCACAGGATCGCCGCTCGTGACAATATTAACCAAGCCAGTTCTTGCGGCAGAAATGAGATCCCCGACTCTGAGCATCACAACGTAAAGGTAATCAGTCACATATCGCAGCTGACACAGCAGCAGTTGAAATCAGTATGAGATCGAATTCCCCAGCACCGTTTCGGAGCAGGTTCGGATCAGTTACTAACAAAAATTCCAGTTTGGAGCAGCATGTAGCAGCATTTCGCTTTTGGAGCAGGATGGAGCAATTGTAGCAGCACCTTCCATCCCTGTCATGATGACGGTGATCATGATGACTAACGAAGACAACGGCGACACCGACATCAAAGACTGTAGCACGTAACACATTAATGGAGACTGGCCGCGAACAAGGCATTATGTATAATTACAATACCACTTTCAAGGTTAAATAAATTAAACGATGAAGAGCCCAAAGTACAAAAATGTGCCAGTCAGAGCGGGTGAAATCAAACGTGTGTTTGAATTCAGAGGAACAAAGAAAGCCACCGAATGGAGATTGAGAAAGAAACGAATAATAAAACAGTGATCTCGTCAGTGCACCAAAATCTGAGCGAACAGAGAAGAGAGAGCGCTACTTGGAGCACAAAATCGAGCCGCTGTGGAGTATGGAGCAATTGTAGCAGCACCTTCCATCCCTGTCATGATGACGATGATCATGATGACTAACGAAGACAACGGCGACACCGACATCAAAGACTGTAGCACGTAACACATTAATGGAGACTGGCCGCGAACAAGGCATTATGTATAGTTACAATACCGCTTTCAAGGTTAAATAAATTAAACGATGAAGAGCCCAAAGTACAAAAATGTGCCAGTCAGAGCGGGTGAAATCAAACGTGTGTTTGAATTCAGAGGAACAAAGAAAGCCACCGAAGGGAGATTGAGAAAGAAACGAATAATAAAACAGTGATCTCGTCAGTGCACCAAAATCTGAGCGAACAGAGAAGAGAGAGCGCTATTTGGAGCACGAAATCGAGCAGCTGTGGCATGGAGATGACAAACTGTTCGATACGCCGTGTTTCGTTATTGTGCACGCGGCTACTGCAATTTTCCTAACTGAGGGACATGTGTGAGCTCTCAAGTAATCACTGCACGCGCAATCATTCGATAAGGCGGAGAGAAGCGCGACACGGCAGTTTTCCAGTCTATTTGCTCTTACCACCAGCGCTTAGATTTAGCGTGCGTATACTTGAGACGCAAGATAAGGTATCTTCGTTCTGCGCATGCGCATTTCGATCGCGCAGGATCTCTACGTACGAAGAGCTCCTACGCACGTGAAACTATAGAACTGCCTCTTGAAATCCGCAGGGCACACACGCACCCACGTTACTATAGGCCCGCACGTACGAGCACGCACGCACACATACACAACACATACCAAAAAAAAAAAAAAAAGAGAAAATCTCGCGCACGCATAAAGTTAACGTGTGTTTTAGCGCGCTTATTGTTTTATTCCTCATCGTCATCTGCCGATTTAAGCAGGCCCAAAGCAGGTCGAAGGCCTCCTGTCCGAGCGACCTTTAATTACTCCCATCATGCGTCATCAAATCCGTCTTTGTACGGCCGCAAATCCATTAATCCTATCATTCCGACTAATCCTACGCTGCTGCCCTCAACGGCGGCTCTCCCCCCCTCCCGTCGGCGGCCATTCTGTCGACCAACGGTTATCCCTTCTGCGTATTAAAGGAGCACTGACGTGGCGTTATCGACCCGCCATTTTAATAAATTTATTTATTTATTAAGCCTCAGAGCTTACAGGAAGCATTAGAGAGGGGACGTGCTAAGATATATCATCAAGAATAACATACACAGTCAGAAGACACAATAGAAGAAAAGCTGTGGTAAAACGATTAAAGACGGTGACAACGTGCCTAAAAACATGTGTGGTATGCACCTACTACGGGTACGAGCCATGTTTTGAGGCAACAACAACTACGGTGAATGGGCCAAGAACCAGGTGGTTGTACGCTCAGTTAATTATTAGTTCAGAAAAAGTCAGCTTTAAAAGATGAAATTGCGAATAATAAGAGCATTGGTGCAATTGAGAAGCGAGACGAGGTGAATGACCGAATATATTTGAAAATAAATGGCTTGCACGGTTCCACCCCTTCTTTTCTATACGTCGAAATCTCTGCTCAGAAATCATCTACATGCCTTTATGGCGTCCAACAGCATTGTCGTAGGCGTCGTTGCGCAATAGCACCCTCGCGGTCGCCGGGCTTGAGGAATTCTTGAAACGCTATACTGTCAGGCGCCTCCGTGGTGAGCTCTCCAACATCTCTAAGGAGCGGCGACCACCGTCGTGGTCGTTAACGCCGTGCCTAGAAGAACACGCGCGCTGCTCTTCTCGCCCGACGGAGACGATGTTTACGAGACCCGAGGGGTACATAGGCCCGTCATCGCGCCTCTCGCATCCCATCGCCGGGCTTCGGCCCCGAGCGAAAGCTCGCTACTCAGAAGTCGCTGCTTGGTCACGCGATCGCCGAAAAGGCCTGAAACAGCGGTAGCCAGGCCATGGATGGGAAGTTTATACCGTACACACAAAAAAAAAAAAAAAAAAAAAAACACTAATCCTTATTTGCTGTGGTGTTGCAGACGAGTTCGTTACGTTAACAAATTATGTCGCTTGTGGCAGGCAACATAATTGCATCACGGTTGCGAACTGGGCATGTTATTTCATCCTGTGAAGACGAGTTAGTGCGAAAAAAAAAAAGAAAGAAAAGAAAAGAACAAGGGCACAAGAAACCACGGTGTATACCCAATGTGAACTTTCGTGCGCTCTTTTTTTTCTTTCTTTTTCTTTTTTTTTTTTTTTTTTTTTGCGCCTTAAGGCGGCGGTCCCACTCCGGCGGCACGAGCCCCCCGTTTTCAGTACTTTTGGAGCAACCGTGGCGGCTCTTCTACTTAAGATATGAAGTTGTCCTATAAACCATCAAAAGCTTAATTCTTGTAGATTCCAACTATATATAATATAAAGAAATTGATTGGTGTGATTTAGATATAAATGCTCAAGAACAAGCATGAGATACATGGTTTTTGCGAACTGTGTCTCAGTTGTGACCATATTTAGAAGAAACTACCGCACTTACTGCATTGCGGCTTGCTCTGTAGCTTTAGGACATATTTATCTAGTTCCTAGACGTAGCAAATTAATTTTTAATTTTTACTTTTTGGATAATTTGCTTTTGAAAATTGCCAAATATTGCAATCTTCTGTTGTAAACAGCCCGGCAACTACATGCTCAAGGAAGCTAAATTTTGGATAAAGTAGAGATCAAGCTATTTCCATTTAGGAGGCAAAATTGCATTCGTGTAACTTTATTAGTTTTGCTAATAATGCGGCCGAAAATAAGCAATATTTAGAATTCTGGTTTTATTTTTGCCCAGTTTTGCGGGAAGGTAATAAAGCTGCGAAGCTGCGCTTTCTAACTAATAAAGTTACATTAATGAAATTTTGCGTCCTAAATGGAAATTCCTTGAACTCTACTTTATCCAAAATTTAGCTTCCTTGAGCATGTAGTTGCCGGGCTGTTTACAACAGAAGATTGCAATATTTGGCAATTTTCAAAAGCAAATTATCCAAAAAGTAAAAATTAAAAATTAACTTGCTACGTCTAGGAACTAGATAAATATGTCCTAAAGCTACAGAGCAAGCCGCAATGCAGTAAGTGCGGTAGTTTCTTCTAAATATGGTCACAACTGAGACACAGTTCGCAAAAACCATGTATCTCATGCTTGTTCTTGAACATTTATTTCTAAATCACACCAATCAATTTCTTTATATTATATATAGTTGGAATCTACAAGAATTAAGCTTTTTATGGTTTATACGACAACTTTACATCCTAAGTAAAAGAGCCGCCACGGTTACTCCAAAAGTACTGAAAACGGGGGGCTCGTGCCACCGGAGTGGGACCACCGCCTTAACACTGTTAGAGCTAGCTGGCCGGAACAAGACCGCGGGTGATTGGAGATCGCTATGAGGGGATTTCGTCATGCAGTGGCTATAGTGAGAAAGAAAGAAAGAAAGAAAGAAAGAAAGAAAGAAAGAAAGAAAGAAAGAAAGAAAGAAAGAAAGAAAGAAAGAAAGAAAGAAAGAAAGATAAAACGCACTCGCACAAACTTTGATCTCTTGACCCTTTGCGGGAGCGCATACTCGACATGTGAATAACGTCCAATCCGTATGCGGTTTTCTTGTTCGGATTTTGCAACTCGAATGCATCTTACTTTCAACTGACAGCTCTCCGCTATAGGGCGAGCAGATATGGGCGAGCGAATGGATGAATAAATAAAGCGCAGGCAGCGCTCCACAGCGTCGGAAACGGAAGGCGCAGCTGTTTACGCTTATATCCGGAAGTAGCCTGCTCCTCTCGGACAACAGAAAAAGACAGGCATGCGTCCGCTACAGCCATGTCAGAAGGTTCCTACTTCGTCTAGGGATTCTGTTCCTGTCATTTACTTCCAGTTCGGGGATCATACAACGTACCCAGCAAAGAGTGGCTGACCAACTAACTTCGAGCACTCGTTGACGTCTTACTCTGTTTGTCCGCATGTTCGACACAACAGACGTTGTAGCGAAATCAGCGCGTCTCTATTCCAATTATTACGGCGCTCTTACAATGCCGCACACATTCGCGTTCTTCATGCATGATTTCTTCTAAACAGAAGGTTAGGCCATCGCAGGAGTTTCTATTGTTTCTCTTTCGTAATTCGAGCGCACTGCTTTGATGTGGAGAGAAAATATCAATTAAGTATACGTGTACTTATCTATACTCAAGCCAGTTGAACGCTCGCACAGCCTTCCTATAAGATGTGTGTCCGGATTTGTCCTTCACATATGAAGCGGTAAAAAGGAAAACAAGGAAAGCGAAAAGGAAAAGAGAAAAGTTTCTGGATTTAGCATCGACCTTTGAAAGGAAGCACGTACGCTGGAAATACGAGCTCGCACAACGCTGTACAACCGCGCGGCATCCATAGTACGTCTCTCACATCCCACGTCAGCCAATACAAAAGAAAAAAAAAAGAAACACGATGATCCAACGCAATGTCGGAGTACAAATGACAGGCAGCTTGATTGATTTTGCGAAGTAGCAGCGGTAGCGCATGACACGAGCGCAGCATCGTCGACTGTAGCTGCCATGTTAATGTCCGCGTCACGAGGCCGATGGCGATTGTAGTACTCGTATGCTCGTCGAGGGAAGAAACTACATTTAAGGTTACGTAACCCCTTGTATAACAGTGGCACATACCCATACTGGATGATTGGCCAGAAATGTGATCCATACTCAGTGCCGAAGTTTTCTATTCGGGCTGATGATGATGATCGCTGTGGCCTTTTCCTTTTTATCGTGCAATCTACGAAGGCAACAGAACCCGGTGACCCAAGTTGTCCGTGTGTGTGTATATATATATATATATATATATATATATATATATATATATATATATATATGTGTGTGTGTGTGTGGTTTGTGAGTGGTGGCGCTGGCTAACACTCCCAGGGTGAGTTCTAGGTGTAAAACATACATACCCCAGAAAGTGGATGGGAAAACGGCTCTGCGGTAGCTCAATGGTGAGAGCATCCCACGCGTAATGCGAAGACGTGGGTTCGTTCTCCACCTGCGGACAGTTGTTTTTTCATCCACTTTAATTTATGTTAATTTATCATTTTCTTTAATTGAATTAGTAGGTACAAGTGATTTCCCCTATGTTTTCCTTGGTGTCATTGTTTGTTGACTTCTTATATGGTATATATATATATATATTCGCAAGTGCAAAAGTTCGATGACGTGATATTTGAAGACACTCCGTACGAGCTGATAGATAAACAGAATCAAGGGACTCCGCGAGCTACGGAGATTTAGTAACGAGGACCGGTTGCCAACGCTGGAGCTATTCAAGTTCTATAGGAATCGACAATCGTGGCGCAAATTGTGGATCCAGTTCGAGTCTGCTTTTCCCGAGAACGCTGAATTTACAATAGCCGACAAGGCCACCTAACTGAGCTCACTTGTCACTGGATCGATCAGCTGCATCAGCTATATCTGCGCTTCAGCCGACTGAAGAATGTTATAAAAGACGCCATCGGAGATTCTACGAAAAAAAAAAAAAAAAAACATTCGGCGATGACAAGCTGAATATGCAAGATCATCTCCAAAGCACGCTTGACCTACAGACTGTATCGTTGTCATCCAACGTCACTCGTCTCCAACACCTGTATACGACCAGGAGCAGGTACACATCAGGAGCTTGTGCGCACTAGGAACAAGCACGACGAGCTATACTGTTCCTCGCTACGAGAAATCCTCCTGCGAATTCTGCCACACGATATGTTCATACGCTTTCACGAGAGCCACCATACGACCCGTGCCAATCTGTAACACAGCAAACCCAAGATGGCGGCAGCACTAACGGGACGGCACAGTTCGAACACCCGTTTTGTCGCAGACTTTTTCGCGCCTCCTCGCGCAATGGATGGAAAGTTTCTCGGTGTGAACGGGTGACATTTCAAACAACAGTTCGCCCCTTAATATACTCTTCATTTTCTTAGGTTCCACTATTACCGGCCTGGTCTTGCAGGTCTCCTTATAACGCGAAAAAGAGTTTCGCCAGCTGCGGGTCTCCCACCAACTTCCCCGTCAAAACAATTTGCCACGGATCGTTCGTCCCCCCCCCCCCCCCCCAAGCTCATTTGCATCGTCGCGCTCCTTTAAGCGCATAAGGGTTACGCTCGAATCGCTTCAAGATTGTCGCAAAGGCGACCACGCGCTAATCGACGAGCGCTTAGCTTCAGCTGCTACTTACTTTGATCGGGAACTTAAACGGCGCTTATTCTTTCTTCCTTTCTTTCTACCGCGGAACTTCGTTCAAGAAGTTCCGCAAAACGAGCGGTGTAAGCGATTCTCGTGTTCAAAAAGAAAAAGAAGAAAGAGATGGGGACGCTCACAGTTTAAGCGTTACGGTATAGCGCTCTCCTGCGGCCAAAAGTGGAGTCAACCGTGCCGCTATTGCGCGCTCGCTCCTTCCAAAACCGCCAACTTCGGCTCCTCTAAGCGGCCGGCGGGGAAATTTCGGAAAAAAAGAAAAGCGACCACACCACCACGATTAAGCGAAAATATAATAAGAGCACCGGGATTCGTGGGCGGGGAAACGTGACAAATACGCTCACCGCGGCAACTGACAGACGGGATATGTACAGACGGGGAAAAAAAAAAAAAAAGAAAAACGAGCAAATAGTTCCATATATATACACATCCAACCCTTCTCTTTGCTTGTTCCTTTTTATACTAGCAATGCGAGAAATTTTTATTAGCCTGCAGCTGCGAGTGCCTTCACTTTCCGACGTCCGAGCTGCCTGCCCAGCTGCGAGCGGGGAATATTAATGATTTCTATCTTGCCGACGATGCGGCATCGTCTGTTCGATCGCGGCTCGATAATAGCTTTTCCGTTCGGCGAGTACACGTACAGCCACGCTAATACCGCGCACCACTGCGGAATCTACAGCGGGCGTGCTAAGCCCGGGAGCAATGCGGAGAAGCAGCGAATACAGGGCGCAGTTTTCGGCAGCGATATCTGTGTGCTTATCGTCGCTGGGTGAGCCTATTCATCGAAGCACTCATAAAGAGATGGTTGGGGCACTCCAATTGCGAACGTTGAAATCAATACTTTAGCTTTCCGTTCTTCTACATGAAATGACACAAATGACTCTGATATAGGCACGGAGAGCACTGCAGACCACACGAACCGGCAACAGATATTTATATCTCTGTTTGTTACCTGTCATGGAAGCCTGGCCTCACAGCTCATCCGCCCAGAAAGCCATTAGAGCTCTTCTACAGTACCTGATGGCGACATATTTGAGTGCCCGACTTTAGATACGCTGCACCTGCAGCCTAGGGCATGTGAAAGTGCGATTAACACCATCAAGACTCGTGACTTGTTTTTGTGTTTCTTTCACTCACCCATCCCCCTCCCCATGTGCAGGGTGGCGAACTGGACGAAGTCTGGTTAACCTCTCTCTCCCTCTACCTTCTTAGCCGATTTACCCGCGCGTCCGAAGCCTCGATGATCACAAAATATGTTGCCGTCGGAGCAAAAAAGAAAGAAAGACACTGTTGAAAGAAATTGTTACTTTCGCCGGCGCTGTGAAGACGTGACCGGCGAAAGCCTCTGCCATAAATCCATCACGGATTTCGCATGCATTCCACCTCTCTTAACCCTCTAGTCATCGAACGGGCCCACTCCATAAGTGCCGACTGTGGTGGTGGTAAAAAGCATTTATTGTGTGTACAGAGAGGTGTGGGCCCCCCTGTGGGGCCCTGCATACTGGGTGGGATCCTTAGTCCGGGACCCCATTAGTCGAAGCCGCCAGCCTGGCTCTCTGGACCAAGGCCTTTTTGGGCCTGGAGGTCTGAGCAACCAAGCAGGGCTGCCTCCCAGTCCTCTCGGGTAGGGTTGGGGTTGGGGGTAAGGGCTGGATTACTTTGGCAGGCCCAGACCATGTGGAAAGTGTCTGCCACCTCCCCACAGTAGTGGCACGTGCCGGTGACCATTGGGTCAAAATGTTTGAGGATTGCTGGGCAGAGCATCGTGTTTGTGAAAAGCCGATAAAGAATGCGTTCGTTGGCCTTCCCCAGGCCCTTGGCGGGCGCTGGGTACATGCGATGTTTATCCTTATAATATTCTGAAATCTCCTTAAATCGAAGCAATAGTTCTTCCGCTAGGTCATTGGGGTTGTTAGGAGGTACCCGGGAAATGAGTGCTCGGGCAGCTGCATCAGCAGCCTCATTCCCCCTTACGCCCTGGTGACCTGGCGTCCATACGACATGTTTAGGGGAGGGATCTGTGTCCCTCATACAGGTTCGCAGTATTTTCTCAGCAAGGGGGGTGACCCAGCCTGCCTCATAATTTCGGCATGCGCTTCGCGAGTCGGTTATGATATGTTTAGATTGAGAGTCGGATGCTGCTAATGCAATGGCTACCTCCTCCGCCTGTGTTGTTCCCGGTGCTCTAAAAGAGAGTCCGTCTATCTGCCTTTGTTCGTGGACCACCGCTGCCGTATACCACCCCCGTGGATTTGGACCGGCGATGTCCACGTAATAGACTCCGTGTTTCTGGCTATAGTATCTTTCTAAGGTTTGTGCCCTAGCTTGTCGGCGTCCGTTATGGTCCTCTTTGTCCATTTTCGTGGGAAGTGGGTGAACTATGGTGGCGCGTCGCCATAGTTCAGGTATCCTTACCCGCTCCTGTATGTGTACGTCGTGTTGGATGTGTAGTTGGGCCAAAGGTTTCGCCCGGATCGTGTTTGTGCTAATCTTGTGTATTGGTTTGTAAGATGAGCCTCCTTGAGCTCCCTGTAGGTGTTTACCACTCCTAAGGCGAGGAGGCGCCCGTTGGATGTGGAAACCGGGAGGTCAAGAGCTCGTTTGATCATTTTGCGTATGATGACCTCTATTTTTTCCTCCTCGTGTTTGCGCAAATAGAGGTAGGGTACCGAGTAGAGGATTCTACTGGTGACAAAAGCATGTGCTAGCCGCACAGAATCCTTGCTTCTGAGCCCTCCTCGTTTATTGGATACCCTGCGGACCATCCGGCCCACCTGATCTCCAATCTTGCGTAATTTGTGTAATGTTGTATCCACTTTCAGTTGATTGTGGATGAAAAGGCCAAGTATTCTTATCTCTCTTGCCTCGGGGATAGGTCCACTCGGCAAAGAGATAGTTATGTTCGTGGTGTCTTTAGGAGATGCCCTAATATGGACAAATTCTGATTTGGTCGGTGTACATTGAAGACCACAGTGGCCCGCATAGGATTCTACCATGTGGGCCGCTGTTTGCAGGCTTTCTTCAATGGGTCCTAGGTTGCCCTGAGTAGCCCACAGAGTGATGTCGTCGGCATACAACGCGTGTTGGACGCCTTCAACTTCACTCAGGCGGGCAGGGAGGTGCATCATGGCGATATTGAAGAGAAGGGGGGACAGCACTGCGCCTTGTGGTGTCCCTCTTGTACCCATTTGGTAAGGTCCGTATTCATCATTCTGTATGCGGATCAGAGCTGTTTTGTCCGATAGGAAGTCTTTGATATAATTAAAAGTGTTGTTGCCACAGTGCGTTTCGCTGAGGTGTTCAAGTATTGCACTGTGCTTAACGTTGTCAAAAGCCCCTTTAAGGTCCAGGGCCAGGACGACTCTGTCGTTGTGGGGCATTGCAACTGGCTGTATTACCTCTCTGTGCAGTTGTAAAAGAATGTCTTGGGCGGACTTTTGTGGCCGGAAGCCGAACATGGTATCGGCAAACGTATTCTTGTTCTCCAAATATTCGGAGAGCCGATCTCGCACCATCGTCTCCATGAGTTTCCCCACGCAGGATGTGAGCGAGATCGGTCTCAAATTGTCTGTGTTGATGGATTTTCCAGCCTTCGGGATGAAGGTGACAAGAGCGGTTTTCCAATCTACTGGTAAGGGGGTTTCCCCTTTCCAAATAGCATTAATGTATTCTAGGAGGTGAATATACGCCGGATCCGGGAGGTTAGCCAAGAGCTTGACTGTGATCCTATCTCTTCCCGGCGCAGTACCTCGCCTCATTTTGGCAAGAGCCGCTTTGAGATCATGGAGCTGGAAATGTTTATCCAGTTCTGGATTATCCCTGCCTGCATAGGAATATTCCGGTCCCCGCGGGTCTTGTTGTTGACTGAGATACTTATCTCTAAGTGTCTCTGCTAGTTGTGTTGTAGTGCCTTGGAAGTTGTGTAGGGCTCTTTGGAGGTGTCGTTGTGTCTCCCCCCTGGTCTGCGTTGGATCTATCAGACTTCTGAAGAGCCTCCACGTGTTCTTGTTGGACATTTGTGATGCTGCTGCATTGCATCTGTCTACCCAATTAGTGTCGGCTAAGTGGGAAGCGTACTCTGCTGCCTGTTGGGTGACCTCTTGTATTCTTTTGCGGAGCGTTCGGTTGTGTTTTTGTCGCTTCCATCGTTTAGTGAGGCCCCTGCGAGCTTCCCATAGGTGTAATAGGTGGTTATCTACTGCAGGGTTTTCCTCAGTGATCTGAATCAATTTCTCATGTTTCCTGAGTGCGGTTGTTAGAGTGTTTGCCCAAGCCGCGAAGCCCTGAGTGAGTAGGTTGGCAGGGAAATGGGATTGGCGGAAGGCCTGCCAGTCTGGGAGTCGGGCCTTGGTAAGGGGTCGTTTTAGGGGCCTGGTGTTGATTAATGTATTGATAATGCAGTGATCACTGCCAAGTGTGTCTCCCATGTTATTCCATTGTACATGTTGGGTGTTCTTGGTGAGTGTTAAGTCTGGGCATGTATCTCTGTTAACAGAGTTACCCATACGTGTGGGGTTTGCCGGGTCGGTGTGCAAAGTGATACCTAGGGTGGATATAAGCTCCGCCAGCTTACGTCCTCGTGCCTCCTCACGCTTGTAGCCCCAGAGCTTGCTGGGAGCATTGAAATCCCCTACTATTAGTAAGGGTTCCCGGCCAGCTATGCTTAGCGCCCTACTAAAGAGGTCCGCGAAATTGACATGTTTCGTCTTAGGTGGGCAATATATGTTTAGGATGTGTATGGAGGGGTCAGTCCGCCTCAACGGGAGCACTGTGACCATCGTATACGAGTAATCAATTTGCAAGTCCAGATCGATTTGCTGTGCCGTGTACGATTTGTGCACAAGCAGGCAGGTAGATGGATCTCTTTGATACGTGTTGAAACCTGTGATTCTGGCTTGAGCACCGGGTTCTTGTAGGGCTATGACTGTCGCTGGAAAGTGCCGACTGCGCATGTTCTTTCGCAGTTGTCCGTTAGTTGTTCAGACGCGGAAATACTCGTCGCAGCAGTTCCTTTGAAATGTATATAAACGCAGTAAGCACCGTTCTCTCTCCTTGCCCCCTCTCCTCGCCCCCCCCCCCCCCTCCCCTCGTGCGCCGGTAAATTACCCTGCCCACCATGTTTGTTCTATGCCTGTGTGTACGCGAGTGTGTCCACTCGTTGCCCAATGGGCTTGTAATATCCAGCGTGCGCTCAGATGTGTACCGTGATGTCGTGCGAGAACTCCCCCCAACTCCAGCAGCTCACGGCGCCCGCCGGCGAACAAGGCGCCCGTGCGACCGCGCCGCCTTTCATATACACGAACCCAAATGCCGCGATGCGCGTGTGTATGCGTGACATGTGCTTGTCGACTCTGCTCCACAGCTGCAACGAATTCTCCTCGCCAGCGTCCACGGTCGGTCTCGAGCGGGGTGCAGGCATTCCTCAGCCAGCAGCGTGTTTCTACAATTTTTTTGAAAGAAAATAGAAAGGTTTAGCTTGTTCCTAAATGTATTACTCTCTGCGGAATACCGGTCTACCGGAGGCACGTGAGCAGCCGCGACAGTGGTGCAATCCTGTGGCGCAGACAATAACCAGAGAGGACACAGCGCTAGCATTGACAATATATTCTGATGTTGTAAAGCATCGGTAGCAACATAACCGTACATTGCCCTTTCTTTTTAAACTGTATTCGATGAGAATTCTCACGCAGCACAAACACTATTCAAACGCGTCGTATTCGTCACAAAGCGTCACAAAATGTCGCTATACCAGCTACGCAGCAGCTGTTGACGGCGGCGGTAACCCGGTCATCCGTAAAAGGCAAGAAGTTTACGAGAAAGCTAAAACTTTAGCCAGTCCCTAAACCCATTACAGTTAGCGGAAGGCCAAAGCAACAGAAGTGCGTAGACCAGAGCGCAGCGCCGCTTGGCGCCATCGTGTGACACTGGCGTTAAGTAGAGCACACAGAACGAAACATGCAACGAAGCGAGGTCGCAGGTCCGAAGCACACCCGACGCGTTGGGTCAACCTTCCGGATGCTTAAAGAAGAACTGACACATATTTTCGATGTTGTAGAAGCTCTGGCAACACGTAAAAAAGGGTGACAGCAACTACGAATGTTTGCTAACATATTTTAATTTGATACTAAGATTGGCCTCGAAGTGCCGGACCTGGCGTAATCGAAATCATCGTGACATCCTGACACAAATATTTGATGAGTCTTAGGAGCGGACATATAACAATTATTTCCAGAACGAGGCTTTCGTGGCCGTATGTAGCAATACTTACGCTTCGTACCAGTTTGGGGCAAAACATAACACCTGTTCCAGAACGGAAAATGTCACGTCAGAACTCCTTCAAAGATACGGGTGCAGCCCTGTTGTTATGTTCGAAACAGCCGGGTCAGCAGCGGTAAGAGCTCCCAAATGTCATGGAAGACGGCGGCCTCGGTTCGTACAAATTGTTCGTACAAAGGCTAGTACAAATCAATGCAAGATGGACTAAGGTGGATTAAGCGTGGTACACATTAGAGCAAGGTTGATTAAGATTGATTACATTGGATTAAGGTGGGTTAAGGTTGGTACAAAGTAGAGCAAGGTTGATTAAGGTGAATTAAGGTAGAGCTGTAAAGGACACGTGACAATGTATGACGTAACGTAACGTGGACGTAATCAATTAGAGAAGTCATAATGCTTTCGCATTCAAATCACGTAAGGATACTTTGGTGACTCAATTTTCTCCTAACAGCCCCCTCCGTCCCCTCCCATTGACGTGCGCGCGGCAATGCGCATGACACAGCTTCGTTTGCTCGCTAGCCGATTCCTTTTTCTCCCACCAACATTGCTCCCTCATTTTCGCTCCTTCCCACTCGCAATAAACGTATACACCCCCCCATTACGTGTTTCCTTCTTTTTCACTCGTCTTCCGCGGCGAGCGAGCTCCTTATACGTCCCCCTCCTCCCCCCCCCCCCCCCCCCCCCGGCTGTGCTTACGTAATTCCGGTCTCGGGCGCGCACAGCTCGAGGCACGCGCCGGAAGGAATCCATGAATAAATAACATCTCACTCGGCAACACGGAAACGGCTGTGGACATAAAGGCTGCCGAAGGAGAGCCATAGATGCATATACTGTTATCACCGGCAGGCGAGAGAGAGATAAGAGAGATGCGTGCGCAGGCATGCACGCGCAACGTGGAGAGAAGACGGGAAGAGCCGCGAAATGAGCTCACGCGGTCCCGAATAGAAAGATTGATGCGTATACGCGGGGAACGCATACGTGGTGTGCTTCGAGTGCGGCCCGAAAAAGTCCATTCTGCGATTGGATTTTGACATTCATTGGTCTGGTTGTGAGAAAAGTGATCATATTGTACTGCGTCAGTTTCTCTCTCACTTTTGAATGAATTAGCCCAGCAGGGGACTTTTTTTTTTTTCTGCAAAGTAGGCAGCCAACGTAACGGCATATGCTGAAGTGGGCAATAATACATTTATCATATTTTGCACTCTCTGTCGCCATAAAGCTGTTGCTGCGTAATTCTAGAACTCTAGCCTCGGACAAACAAACAAACAAACAAAAAGAAACACGCGCCCGCGTGTAGGGAAAACTAAATGCCGAAAAAGAAAGAACATAAGAAAGATGCATCTTGAAAAGCGTAACAAGTGCATAGTCGCGACAAAGAAAGAGGAACGCTAAGCATATCCGTTACTTTACGACTAACATAAAGTGGCTAGCTGAGGGGTTCCGGAGATACCCAAAATAAACCAAACAAAATACCTTTTTAAAAAATTTAAGAAACACTACGAATTGTCTAGACCGGTAGGTAGCCAACGGACAGAGGGTGCTTCGGACCTCCCCGAATTGAAACAACACTTTTATTTAACAGAGTGCCTCGACGTGGCACTTATGTATTTTACGACGGATGAGAAACTTTCACAACAACGTAAAATTTCATGCTCCTTCTTCTTCATTATTATTATTTGTTTTATTATTTATTTTATTTGAGAGGCCGCGCAGGAGGAAACGAGCACGAAGACGGAACACAGTCGCACGCTTTGGCAAACCCCAAAGAATAGCCATAGAAATCCCCGTCGGTGCTGGGATATATAACCGCTGAAGTCATGCGCGGAATTTACTCGTGCATGCAGTTCCGGTGTGTGATTCAACTGAAAAAGCACAAATTTCACTCAATCTGAGCTTTAAAAAGAGAGTTTTAAAGCAACACCAGCGTATACGTATATATCCGGACTTCACAGCGGGCTACAGTTAGTATTCCATAACTAAAATTTACGCGGATCCCACGCACTGTAAGAATCGATGTAAGCGAAGCTTTCAGTGCTGTCTGCGCGCTAATTGGCGGTGTGATGTTGACGGCGAACGTTTAAGTATACTCCAGCAGTTTAGTGCAATACAAGAGTGGTGAGTTGATGTTAAACATTACCTTGCGCGCACCACTTGTGTTTGTCGGTCTACATTGCACGCACATAACATACAGCGAGACGTGCTTGCTTGAGGGGTTGTTGTGCAGTACTGTTCATATAGCCTGCGAAAAGACCAGCGATGCCATTGTTTCACAAGGCGTATCGCATCGTATATCAGTAGCTAGTGTTTCCGAATCTATTTATGAAGCACGCGGTAGGGGAGGACTCCGATTATTTTTGACCGCCTTGGATTCTTTAACGTGCACCTAATCGAAGTACACGAACATGTTTTCCATTTCGCACCCATCGAAATGCAGCTGCCGATATCGGTATAGAATCCGCGACCTCTAACAACGCCATAGCCACAAGACTATTGTGTCGGGTACAGAAGTCGGCAGCTTCCGTAGTGTCGTCTATAGATGCTGCGGTGTTTGCGACTTTGCGTCTACACGCCCTGCGTCAGTTGTCCGCTTGACAAATTTGCACGGCTTTTATTTCTAGGTACGTACCGTATACCTCGAATTTAAATTTACTCCGTTTGTCCGCAAGTGCCGCTATGTTACAATTTAGTATAGCGGTTCCTTGCGTTCTTAGGGTCGCCTTTCCCTCTCCCGCGCACCCACGGCACCGTGGCGACGCAATGGAAAGGTCCGAACGAGTTTCTCGCGTCGTCCTTTCCTCTCTGTCGCGTTCCCTGCCGTGTGTACACGATCTGAACCACCCCACGACGCAGTGTGCAAGCAGCAGCAGTAGAAAAGTCGATGGAAGAGACAAAGAAAGCTCGACTTTCTTAAACTTGAAGCGCAAAAGCGAAAACATTGCCCACAGGACAAACACACAAAAACAGGTTTTGTCCTATGCGCTTCAAGTTTATATTAGTTATGAAGGTAGACCGCAGTGGAGGGCGCCATGACTGGTCACATCGAGGGCGCTTGCTGACCCCTGCGTGTGACACAGCGCATGAAAACATTATGTTCTACTATATGCGCGCGAGCGAGCGAGAGTGAGTGCGTGCGTGGCGTGCGTGCGTGCGAAGGAACGCGCAAACAAAAGCAGGGTGCAGCGACCCCGATCTGTTCATCCCTTTTAATCTCCTGATCTCTTTGCGGGTACCAAACTCGGTGAGAACCCGCCTTAAAGAGTATTACCGAACCCCTTTTATTCTTACGTACGTCGGAGAATTAGGCGAGAATATACTGAGATGTGAAAGGACATCTTAGCCTCTTGCCTTCGCGTCGTTGAGCCCGTGTGCGCATGATGTTACAAAACGCGGCCAAAGTATAGCAGCTTCCCGGTCGATTTGAGAAGGGCGCACCAAAGGCAAATACGCGCGCGGCAGCGGACGTTGACGTAAGGGCCGCGTGTGACAGTTCACGGCGCTAGCGAGCGCTCATTGTTACATTAGGCGCTGAGCCGTGCTCCCTGAAGGGAAGCTGAAATAAAGCCTCTTACCGCTATAAAACCCTTTTCTCTATTCTATCTATATCTCACTGTGACAATACATTTTCAATGTAAGCGAGAAAGCCTAAGGGAGATGAGTGACTAATAGTGTTAAAACAAGGAATGTCGCTGAGGCCAACCTTTCGACAAGGGGGACTTTTCTTCGGGCCAGCAACTAACGGAGATAAGATGAGTTGAGAAATACGTGTATTATCGTCGTTAGTAAAGAGACGATGGACGGCGAAATCAAACCAAACCAGAATGTTGGAGTGCGCCATTACTCAACGAGCAATCCAGAATTTAACAAATTTCAGAGCGTTTTTATTACTCCGACATCATCGTCAGCTTCACCTTCCCACTGGAACAGGGACAAGAACTCGCTCCTGATGGGTCAATGCCAAGACTTCCTTAACAGCGTACTTGGCTAGCCGCTCCGCGCATTAGCTGAATGGACGACCCCGAACAATGCCAAACTGAATTGCGCATAGACTCGGCAAGAAGAAAGTGGGGGCAGGGCAGGAGAGGAGATTGAGAGAGCGATAAGAACACGAGGCCTCTTCAGCCGCGATTATGCAAAAGAGCTTTCCGGACAAAAAGTCAAGCGGGGAAGCCAAGCATAACGGGCGAAAGCTCTCGTTGGGCTCGCCGCCGCTGCTCTGCGCGCATCGCTAACCCCCTGGGCGCGCAGGACGCCTGGACGCTATAAGGGCGCACGAACAGGAAGCCACAAGGCACCCACAGACGAGGGACACGCAAAGAAGCAGCAGCCGCAACCAGGCGAGCCGGCATGTCTACGATCTCGACTAGACATCGACCTCCACCACGGTCAAGGAAACGCGCACATGCGCAGGCGCTGTGATTTAGGTATACCTCTCACCGTTTTGCCGCTGTACTATAGGGATCATTTGAACTAGTACTAGCGAATTTTCAATTCACTACCTCACACTACTTCCACTGTCGTCGAAGCCTGAATAAATTATTTTCGTGAGAACTCTGCTGTGCTTTATCCTATATTAGCTTGCCCTATTGTATAATGTATATTATCCTATACGGCGTGATCATTTGAATGTTTTCCGGAATTTTAAAAGATAACGTAATTCTAGTCCTTGAGCTGGATTATTCAGAGAGGCGGACATTACTTGCACGAGAAATCGAAAAAATTTCCTATAGTTCAACTTCTCAATTAATTACTTACGGCACACATATATTGCAATTTACGAATTACAATTCGTAATTGTAAATATTGACAGCGAGTTTACAAGACGTCTTCACTTGAAATGGATCTCCAGGATGACACCAGTTTTGAGATAATAATTCCCTAAGTGTGCGACGAAATATATGGGCGTTCTAGTTACTTTTGTACTTCAATGCATAAAAGAGCGTATTGTTAAAAAAAGAAAGTAAGCGGAACAAAAGTGTATTTTTACGGCGAGTTTGATGGCGCATATCTCCAAACTGGTGTCATTCTGGAAATTCATTCCGAGTGCATACGCCTTGCAAGCTCACCGGATACAATTAGTAAATTGCAATATGTACCGTTAAGTAATTAATTAAGAAGTTAATTACCAAAATTTTGTGAATTACCAAAATTTTTGAATATCTGTTTCGGTTTCTCGTGCAAGTAATGTCCGTCTCTTCGAATAATCCAGCTCAAGGACTAGAATTATGCTATATTCCATAGTCGACTTTAAAAAATCCCGGAAAACTTGAAAATGATGACCCCCGTATACAGTTCATGTAACTATGCTTTTTCTCCTAATAATTTTATTAACCTCTAATCGTGCCTTTTGTTACTGACTGTCGGGCCCGGTACAGCGCGACAAGTTCAATTGTTTACTTGGGTCAACCCGCTAAAAACAATTTAAATATTCCAAATCGAAATAAACGTTATATTATTATTATTATTATTATTATTATTATTATTATTATTATTATTATTATTATTATTATTATCGAGCGCACCGAAAATCTAGAAGCCCTGTGCTGAATGAGTGCAGAACGGCATTCCCGTTATTTTTTTTTTTTCAAGCATTTTTCAAACGCATTTTTGCAGACGACTCGCATAGTGGAAAGAGTGCCTCTGACCGGCCCACCGACCTATTCTTGGAAGTATATCTACAAGCGCTCTAGTAAACATGGAGAGTGTTTCCGCCTACTCGACTATAGCGCAGTAGAAATCGAATCAGTCGCGGATTGTTTTGCTGCCCATTTCTCACCATTATATATAACGCCTCAGGTTTAAAAGCTGGTGTCAGCAGCACGCGACGGTTCCTACATCTAATGCTGTGTCGTTTGATGAAAAGCTCATCAGCGAATGCCTCAGGCGCTTGAAGCCTTCCCTATCCTGCAGCCCTGATGGCAATACCTCCGCAATCCGCCTTTTTCGTTTTCCTGTGCTGCCCTCTGCTGCACGCCGCTGGAAACATTTTGTAAGGGTTCCCGGGCACGCAATTCATTTTCCAGGTTAGCTAGGCCCTCGGACTGTGGCGCCGCCGCACAGGAGAACTTGAACCACGGCGGTGCCACGGATCTGTTTGTGCCCCGGTGCCGCGGCGGAAGCCGCGGTGCCGGGCGCCGACGCGAAGCGGCGGTCGTTGGGGTGTTGCGGAGCGCAGCGTAGCAACACCCCAAATAAAGAAATACTGCTCCAGCCAGGTAGACTGCTTCATCCCTGATAGTGAGACTATACTTGGATCATCAAAACAGTGATGCGTTTATTTAGGAATAGCCGAAGGACGGGAAAAGGCAAACCACTGTCACCTGCCAGACTTGTAGGCACACTGTGGCTGCTGTTAAATCCTAAATAAACGCATCACTGTTATATAATCTCAGTATCAGGGAGGGAGCAGTCTACCTGACTGGAGCAGTATTTTTTATTTGGGGTGTTGCTATGCTGCGCTCCGCAACACCCCAACGACCCCCGCTTCGCGTCGGCGCCCGGCACAGCGGCCACGGCCACCGGGGCGGGGCACCAACAGATCCGAGGCGCCGCCGTGGTTCACGTTCTCCCGTGCGGCGGCGCCACAGCCCGAGGGCCTAGCTGCCCTGCAAAATGAATTACGCATCCGAGGCTTTCCCCGGTTGACTTGTGTACCTGGGCAATGCCTCCTTTACTAGATGCCCACCGCGTCGCTCGCTTTCCCATTGGGGCGGCGGTTCCCTTAGTTCTGAATAAATTCCGTGAGGCGGCGCTTGTTGCCTTTTCAACTTCCGGCGGCGGCGGCCGAATACTTCCGCCGACGCGTCGATAGCGCCTGCCGCCTCCGAGACGGTAACAGATGCCACGGTAATCTCAAAGGCCGCAACACGTGATCTAGGTTGCAGACGTGCGCCACAAGCGGCGCTCGTTGCCTTTTCGCAGAGACGAAAAAAGAGAGAAGGCACGGAACTGGGTTTATTCAACCTCTCTTATTTTGAAAATTGTTCTTTTTATTGGTTTTCTTTTTTTTTTACTTATATTCCCCTGCAGGTCGATCCCCATGCATGCGCTAGCACTCAGACCTTATAGTTGGTTCCTGGGCACGGTAAATAAATTATTATTATTATTATTATTATTATTATTATTATTATTATTATTATTATTATTATTATTATTATTATTAATCTGTCTTCCTCAACTCGAATACGCGTCGGTCGTCTGGAACGGCATTTCTAGATCCAACAGTGACATTATATATAGATCGGATCCAGAAAAAGTTTCTAAGCATATATCATCACCGCTTTGCTAACACGGACTCTGGGCCCTGCTCTGGCACTGTTGGATTATTGACATTGCCCTTACTTCGCTGCCGACATAATCGCGCTGACCTGCTGTTCCTTTTCTAACTCCTTCACGGTATCCTCATGTGCCACCAACTCCTCAGTTGTATCAAGTTTCGTATTCCGCGCAAGATCACCAGAGAACACACACCTTTCCATGTTGCTGCCTGTCACCACCAACACTCAACCGTCCACAAAATACAGAGTCTTTATAACGCCCACTTTCATGACCTTGATATTTTTCACAACTCTTTGTTCTGCTCTGAGATTTCCGTTGTTGTGTCTTAGTTTCACCATATTGTTCAACTTCCCTTCTCCTTTTTCTTATGTATGCTTTTTGCGCCTACGGTTACATGTATGCACACTTTTCTTTTCAAGATTGTTATTTTTTATTCATTTTTTTTTTACTGACATTCCCCTGCTGTATTTCTTTTTCTATGTATACGTGCGCCAGCACCTAGACCTCACGGTTGTTCCTGGGGACGATAAATAAATGATTGATTGATTATTATTATTATTACTATAATAGCTTGAACACGGAGTTCTGTGTTGCTTACAAGGCAATTTTTATCGACATGAAAATAAAATAGATGTAGTCATCTTATTATGATGACGGCTATTCCTTTTCACACGATATTAAGAATAACAAAAAAGAATATTGTAAAATAGGAAGAAACACGAAAGAACTTGCCGAGGGCCTAGTCGGTGCATATTTGACATTTTCAAACGCTTAAATGTCCTGTGTACACCCCGTTTTTCTGTCTTGCTGCGTTTACTATTTTGCGCTCATTAATTATGTCAAAACGATACAGCGTCGTAGGTTGAAAAAAAAAAACAGAAAATCTAGAGCATACAGATCCAGCACGCGCACCAACATACAGAGATAAAAGTCGAGGGCAAGTTGCTCCACACTGAGTCCCGGCGTATAGGATATACTGTATACAGAGTTCCAAACACATACACGTGGCCGGAATTCAGTGTGTGATGAGCTTGGTGCACAGATGAGGATAGTGTAGATAAGAAATAATGCACGCAACAGGCATAAGACATTCAAAAGCGAGCTTCACACACAAGGTGAAAAAAAAGTAAAATAGGATATGGCAAACATAATATACAAGCGCACATAAATACAAAAAATAAAGCGGGTTGCGGTCACATTATCCAGTGCGGCACCCAGTACACGTTAATTATGCCTAATTCTCATTTTCATCAGGCGGTGACAACGACGACGAAGGCGCGCAACCTTAAGCAGAGTGCACGGGCTACGCATATACCAGCTACCTTGAGTACCTTTGCTAGTGCATTACTGGACGAGTGGGCAGGAGAGAGGAAAAGATGGGCAGATGCGTTTCTTCAACCTTACTTAAACCAACAGCATTTCTATCGCTACAGAAAGAAAAGCCAGAGAAGTCCTCCGAGAATGAACGGCACCTTCTCTTCAGCAGCCGAAAACCAACGTCAACTTCAACGCAACCTACAGCCTCAACAAATGACGCACACCACGATGACAGTGACTAGGCGTTAAACGTTAAAAGTTAAATGAATAACACCGAACGTGCGAGACAATAACTGTCGTCGCCTCATACTCCCCCCTCTCTTCCTTTCGAGGCTTGAGTCAGTTGGTCGGATAACAAGAAAAAAAGAAAGAAAGAAGAATAAATGAAAGTAACACGCCCTCGCACCCCTTCCCCATCGTAATCCAAACAAACTGTGCGTATACTTTGAATCATAGCAGCTCCAGCTAAGTATCGTACTTTCGGCATCCATTGCGGCAGCAGTGGCGTTAGTATACAAAACTCGTCTCGCTACGCACACGTTGTGGTGGCTAACGTCGGGCGGAAGTTCCGGTTGTACTATAAGAGAGAAAGGCTAAAGCACCTGTTACACGAATGCGTACCGCTAATTCTCGGACACTTTTCCTGCAAAGCTCCACCGCCGCGCAAACGCTCGTGGCCTTCGACGCCGTTTCCTTCCGCAGTGCGCAAGGAAGCTATATATATATATATATATATATATATATATATATATATATATATATATATATATATATGCGAGAAAACATGTGTACAACGCCCAATGCATTTCGAGGACGGCTACATAATCACCATAACTACAGTGTGGCCACGTCACCAGCCGCGCTATCTCTGTGGCTATGGTGTCCTGCTGCAAAACACAAAGCCAAGGGTTCGAATCCCGGCGGCGACGGCCGCATTCCTATGGAGCCGGGATGCACAAATGCTTGTGTACCAAGTATTACTGGGTGCACGTAAATTGGGTGACCATAAAGTATATTGGGTGACCACAAAGTATTGGGTATCTAGTTCAGCGTAGCTAAAGTATCTAATACAGTGTCTGTCGATCGTATATAGCCGTGCGCAGCTTGCGCATGTCGAACGCCATCAATCACCGAGTGGACGCGTCTTCAGAACGTGCCCCCAGAAGCAAAAGAACAAAAAGAAATTCGTGGATTTTAGTTAACTAAAGGTCACCAAACATTATCGAACTACTCGCGATGTCAGCCGGCGCGATATATTACACGTCGCCGGAAAAGTAACCTCTTGAACTTCCCCACACTGTTTTTACAGGGTTAAAGGTTATAGGATTACTATTTTTTTTTTTCGAATCTCCACGTCCTCGCTCAAACAGCCCTCGTACGCCACACATTTAGAGCGGGAAACAAAAGCTCTCTATACTCACTCCATGCACACCCGCACGGCACGTGAGCGTTCACGATTTCACGATTGAAGGCCTTCGCATGCACGCACTGCCGACACCGACAATACAGAGTACACTTATATATTTGGCTGCAGCCACGGCCGCTCGCGCGGCTCCAGCGGCCCGTCGATATAGGACAATCATTCAACGGGCTGCGCGCATCGAAACGGTCGAAGGACTTCGATCGACGCACCAGCCTGCACGGAGAGCGCGCGAGATCGACCCCATGCGAGGCGGCGCGCTGACATCAACGCGCGGCACAAGCGGACACATGGGAACAACTGTTTCGATCACAAGAAAATTAAATATTCCCGTATATCGGGAGCGCCTCCGAGACACCGCTCCACAGATAAGCATTCCTCGATGTTCCCGAGAATGTGCGAGCACTTGCACGGATTCCGAGCTAACCGTGACACGTATAGCGACCCGGACACGCGTCGCGACTACAGGATCGAAACACGATCTTCGATTGTCCTTCGACGACAATCGAAAGCAATGAAAGTGCTCGCCTCTTTTCCTCCCCTCTGCATATCGGCTGCACGAAGCGCGCGGCCGGTTGCCAGAGCGACCCCTTGAATGCGTATACCTATACAGTAGCCAAGAGTCATGATTAACGAACCGCTTCTAAAGTAAGAAATTTTCGTTTCTTATTATCGTCGCGGCAGCAACGCGCCTAAAGATAAGCGCGGGTGCGTTCATGCGTAGTATACGTCAGTTAGTGGGAGAGAGAGAGTGAGCGAGTGCGTGTGCGTGCGTGTGCGTGCGTGTGTGTGTGTGTGTGTGCGTGCGTGTGTGTGTGTGCGTGCGTGCGTGCGTGCGTGCGTGCGTGCGTGCGTGCGTGCGTGCGTAGTTGCTGCAGCTCAGATGATTGAACTGTAACGCAGCCGCCCGGAAATTATTCCATTCCTACCTCTGTCGCCCTAAGCTCACGTGGCCGTGAAGGAGCGGGCCCAAGACGGCCCTCACCCACTTATAATAATGTCGCAAAATTTCGTTCTGCCGCAAGAACTATGACGATCCGAATATATTTTTAGGGTCACCTCCGAACACGGTTTACACAGAATCACGGACGTCTCCTTTGGAGTAGCGGGTCGACAAAAGCGATGCATTCGACAGCGAGAAGGAATAAAAAAATCACATACGTTGAAAGTACAGTACGTTTGAAAAAAAAAAAAAAGAAAGAAACAAGAAACAAGCGCGGCCCAAATGAAATGCGAATTAGCAACAATCTGCGCTTGTGCGAAACCGCCAATGGGGTGGAATCTCAAAAGCTGCTTTGGCGATTGTTGTCTCTGCTGCAGGGTAGCAATTCGACTTTTCCGCAACGAAAAATGCTTAATTAGGAGCGTAGTAGTTCGCTGAGGGGTTAACGTAGTCTGCACAGTTAACTCAACGTCAATCAATAGGATCGGATTGCAAACACAACTGTGCTATTTTCCTGTGTGCGGCGAGCTTCACCGGCGTGCTCTTAAGCAATGCCAAAAAACGGCAGCGAAGCGCGGAGCCGAGAGGGAGTAATTTGCATGCACTCAATGCGGAAAAAAAGATTTCAGCGTTTGCACTCTGCTCAAGACAAGAATAAAAAAAAATGACAACACGAGCGACGACAGAGAGTTTAAAAGAACAAAAAATGTTTTCATATCGCCGCAAGATCGCGACTTGGACCAGCCGCGACGAAAAACAAACTATGTGTGTGTATTCGCAATTAGCGCCCTATACTGTAGCATTTAGTGCATGACCGATTTTTGTAAAACAATTGTTTCACCGTGGCGAAATGAACAGTTTACACGTGAAGAGTCCTAGCCTGTACTTTTGTTTGTTTTTTAACCAGCGGAGATATTTGAGCCGGCCGTTATTCCTTTAGTCGTCCACAAAACATGTGGGCTTATCCTGGCTGGCGGTTGTGCAAAAAGGGTCCAAGTGCAATGGCAGATACCCCTGTGAACTAGCGAAGCTGAGCCTGGCTAAGTCTAGCTACATAATTGAGACTGCTCGATAGCTAATCGATAATCGATCAATAGTCAATAAATTCCGGAAAATGCTGGGGATGACTGGGTAGTGCTTAGCCTAGCCCAAATACGTAGCCAATACCTTACGATAGCCAATCGATAGCCAAATCAATAGCTAATCGATAATCGATCAATAGTCAATAAATTCCGGAAAATGCTGGGGATGACTTGTTAGTGTTTAGCCTAGCCCAAATACGTAGCCAATACCTTACGATAGCCAATCGATAGCCAAATCAATAGCTAATCGATAATCGATAAACAATCAATATGTTCCGGAAAATGCTGGGGATGACTTGGTAGTGCTTAGCCTAGCCCAAATACCTGGCCAATACCTTGCGATAGCCAATCAATAGCCAATCAATGGCTAATCGATAATCAATCCAATAATAAATGAATTCCGGGAAATGCTGGGGAGGACTTGTTAGTGCTTAGCCTAGCCCAAAAGCCAGGACTAGCTAGGTGCCCATCAGCTCCGCTGTCTCTTAGGCACTGCGGCTCCAGTGCAAGCTACGCTAGTTTTTTTGTTGTTTCATACAGAAAGATATCAGGAATTATTTCCTAGGCGAGACTCAAGTGTCTTGCACGAAAAAAAGAAATATGGCTAAATTACTCATCGCGACAAGCTTCTTCATAGTACGACTTCAGCTCATCAAAATGACATCTTTCTTTCTTTACCTTTTTTCTTCTTCTTGCTCTTTATTCGTCCACTTCAAATATTTTCATCGCCTTCCTTGCTCCACTAAATTGCGCCAATATATATAATTATTGTGTCTGCCTCTCAATTAATGTTGCCTCTTACAAACTACGGACCAAAAAGCACACTGTAAGTGGGAAAAAAAACTTTAAAAAGTGAGAAACAAGTCCTAAAAAATGTAAATCAAACAGACAAGAGGCATACGCATAGTTCTTAATCAGGCGTTCAAAAGACAAAGCTTTCTGAAATTATACGTAAATATAAGACTCAGGAGTAACCATTTCAAAGAAAAAGGATTTATGGTGCTCGGGTCCTATTTCACGATTACTTCTTTTTCCTTCTGTCCATTTAACAAGTCCGGCTGTCCTTCCCCGAGAAACGCAAACCTCGCGGCAATTTCCTTTGTCTACTACCAGATTTTTTTTTTCTCGTTCTTCTAAGCTTTTCTATATACTACATATTTTCTTACACACTTATTTTAAATTGAGCTTTTCTCACTGCAATCTATCTATATTACGACCGGCCTGAAACGTGCTAAGGATTTTATGGCGGTTACGTCACACATCCGCCTTTCCACTTAACTTAATCAAGTTCTACGCTTCGGAGGATTAACTTCAACGGTTTAACGGTGCCGGAAGTAGCGAAGCAACACGCGCGACGGAAGACGAAGGGGAAGCCTTCAAACGCAGTATCAACTTATAAAATGGCGTACTTGTACAGCCAACAACATGTAGCGGAGAGACACGTGCCTTTCTTTCTTTTTTTTTTTTCTTTTATTCTCGACTCAAATTAGCGCAGATCCCATAGACGCCGAAGGAAAGAAGCCCAACCCGAAGTGAAAATTGCGAGTGAGGAGGCTGGAGGGGGGGGGGGGGGGTAAAATTTTTTTTTTAATTTCCACCGAAGATGTGACCCACGTGTTTTTAGAAAGATCCTCCACTAGAGATTCCACTCCACTTGAGAAATTACGACAGTCATCATCATCATCACCATTATTATTATTATTATTATTATTATTATTATTATTATTATTATTATTATTATTATTATTATTATTATTATTATTATTATTATTATTATATTCCCCTTGGAAACGGGGCGGTGCCATGAGCCACCACGGTCCAGCATACAAATAAAGTTCATATACAATTTTAATGCAATAAAATATGTTTTAATGCCAACTACTTGCTATCTATAAAATAACCACGCGCTTACGCCGTCTTTGGGGGATGTGCCAATTTTAATTTGACCTCACACTGGGTTCTTCCATACTTATGCGCCACTAATAGTCCAAGCATGTGTCTCGCTTATGTTTACTGCACTAACGTTTGCCCTCTCACGACTGATCTTCAAACATTGAGGCTTCGCGGAAGACTGCGCCTCGTGTTTATCCCACTTTCGGATGCACTATCGACAAAAAAAAAAAAAAAAGTTTACAGACCACGGGATCTCAGAAAACGCTAAATATCCGAGCAGCCTTTAAATGTAGCCAGTAAAACCGTACATCACAACGTTGTTCGCATATACCAGTAGATAGCTGGAAATGGAATACCGGGCTGCGTTTTGAGGATGCGGAGCTATTCAGCTTTTTGTCAGATCCCTTGGTCCGCGACCTGTTTGGGTCGATAGTGCATTCCGAGAAAGGGAAAGGCAGCGTCGACTCTCGACTAAAATGGTCGCTGCACTTCGGTGGACTTCCAGGGTGATTCCACGAGCGAAAATTTTGCGGCCAGGGGGTAGGCTCTCGGTGCGTACACGAGTGCGGCGCAGTGAAGGCGTGCTTTCTCAAGCGACTCGTTTTCTCGTCGTGGGTATCACCACCAAGGAGCCTCATTGAAGCTGTTCTTCACTCGACGGGCCGCGTTGTGCTCCCACTCGATGCTAAAGTTACACATACAGAATATCTACTCGGTGCTAGGGTGCCTCGATGGCTCCCTCTCCCAGGAGAGGAGGACATCGAGGCACCCTACTTGGTCCTTCATTCGGTGCTCCTGTCAGCACATTGTAACGGACTGCCAAGATATTCACCCAGCAAGAACCACAGGGAACGTTCACATTCCAGAAGCGCTGAAGTTGACAATTTACGGGAGCGTCAACCGATCGGACGTGGAGATTCTGAAGACACGTGAAAGTATCGATGGGGGAAAGGCAGGGAAGAGGAGACGGGATCGTCACAGGCAGCTTTAAAGCAGATAGGCAGAGTGCTAAACTGCCCTGGGGTAGCACGTAGGTAGCTCACACGGGCAGGTGACTATTTCTTGCAACCTCGATTCAAAAAATTTGTGCGGCTGCGATGAGACTCTAGAGCACCTTCTGTGTCATTGCCCAGCTTTTGACGCTCAACGACGGATTCTTCAAACTCAACTCAGCATGTTAGATAGCAGAGTGCTGTCAGAGGAAAAGATTCTAGGACCATGGCCTACGCATTCCTGCATGCGAAAGGCCACAAAAGCTCTTCTTCAGTTCTTGAAGGAGACTGGACTATATGAGCGCTTGTGACAGTGGACCTTCCTCTGCGACTGACTGTGTGAATAACTGACTCTTTATGTTTTTTTTTTTCGTATTCTCGCTCCTTATCTATTCTTCCCCTTTCCCTCTCCCCAAGCGTAGGGTAGCCAACCGGGCACGTCCTTGGTTAACCTCCCTACCTTTCCCTTCTCGTTTCTCTCTCTCTCTCTCTCTCTCTCTCTCTCTCTCTCGATTCAAAGGGGATGCCAGGAAAAGTACGTCATCGTCATCATCGTTGTCATCATGGAGCTGAGAAAGAGCGATCCAGTCGAGGCCAGTCTGAGAATGTGGGGGTGAGGCTCTTACGCGAACCTCCTCATGATGTTGTGTTGCCTCACATATGCGCTGGCGCACGTGTAATTTCTTACGAATTATGCATCTTGTTTTTTTTTCTTTTTTTTTAGTATGATGACATGCGGACACTGCACAATATATGTTTATACTGGTGGTGATTTTTCTTTTACAAGCTGTTTTTTTTTTCTTTCTTCTGATGGAATATGGTAAATTCTAGAAGAGAAAAAGGCGGACACGCTTCCCTTTCTCAAGTTTCGCGACGGAATCGCAGCGTCGGTAAAGTAAGTGTGACATCACCGGTTTCAAAGTACCTTTCCGTATTTTGGCGGCTTAACAGCGGGAAATGCTCTTGAAACCTGATCGATCGAGGCTTTCGTTAAACTAGAACAGAATACCCTCCTTATCTATCGGTAAACGATTACCCACACTTCATGGTGGCGCGGGATGTCAAGTGCGGGGACTTCAAGACAGCGTCGCCACCTCTGCTCTCACGCTAACGCCTCCATTTTTTTAAAGCGTTTTTTTTTTCTCCCTTTGTAATGGAGGCTTACTATTACGCTTGTGGCATACCCCGGTACAAGCGAAATCTACAAATATGGCTCATCTTAACGTGCCTCCTTAGTTTCGCTTTCCGTGTGTACAAAAGGTGGCAGGAGCTGGAGGGATTGTACGGATATAGCAGCCTGCCGATTCACTAATATCTGCCGTTAATTTTCACGCGTTGTCCAAGGTGGGGCCACACACTATACGCGCAACACATATACTAATCACGCAGCAAAGCGTTGACAGTGCGGCGGTGCCTGTCGCACATCCCTTCACTGCCCCATATAATACGCCGTTCTGCCGTCCATAACCTACAGCCCCCTCACTTCTGCATCTAAGACAAAACCACGCACGTAAGAGGAACCACAACGAGAGCCGCCCCTCGGCAAAATCCGAGCACGCACAATCTCTGCCGCGCGCTCTGGTATAACAACGTCTGGCATACAGCGGACAGGCTGTGCCTCTCTATATATAAGGTCGCGCCTCGGTGCAGCAAGAAGTATACGATCACGACCAACCGATAAGGCGAACCGTACACACACGCCTTCACTGTCTCGTCTTGCCCGCGGCCGGATTACGGCTCCTAAAGGAGGGATAAAAGCGAGAACCCATCTCTTCTCCGCCCTAATGAGTTCCAGGGGCCGCGCGTTTTCGACAGTACACTATAGCAGGAACGCCGCGGGGGCGAGGGGGGGGCGGGGGGGGGGGGGGGGGGGGGGGGGGGGGAGAACGCACTGCCACGGTTTGGCCGCGACCCGGGCACCGCGCGAGCCCAAGCCACCGGGATATAAGACAACCAAGCGGGTATGGAGCATCGCGTGGCTGAGGCTTTTGCCAGCTCGAAATGAGCGGGACAAGCGAGAGAGAGGTCGTTATTACACGGGCGAGAGAAGGCACAGAGCTGCGTACGAGGCCATTAATAACCACGGGTCAAGTCTGGTGGAGATAGCGTCTATAGATGATAAACGAATATGATACACACGAATCGCTTGTTTTTCTGTCGCTCTGATTTCTTTGTTTGCTTGTTTATCGTCACCTGACAGTGAGAGAGGTGCATTTTCGAATGCACAGAGAAGAGTGTACAGATTGAACAGAGCATTTTTGCCACAGGACTGACGGCTCACATCTCGAAACCGGTGCCATGCATCCCGAGAATTCATTCCGAGTGGATATGGCTTGACAAACTCAGCGGCGACAATGCGTAAATTGCAGCGTGTGCCATCACGCAATTAGTTTTACAAATTATTACGGGAAATTTCGTTGATTAGTCGGTTCCTCGCTTCGATTTATTGTGCAAGTAATGACCGCCTCTTCGAGCACTCCAGTTCAGGGACTACAATTATGCTATATCTAACGCGGGCAAATTAAAAAAAAATCCTGCGAAGTCAAAAAAAAAAAAGAAAGAAAGAGAAAATAGACGTCACGGCGACGGCGACGGCGGAAACGCGCTTGAAGTGTCCATATAATTGCTATCGAAATAAAAAGGCACCTAGTTGTCAAGCGAGCAGTGTACGTGCTCTCCGCGGCCCACGTCATAAAAGTTCCCAGTCGAGCGCGTGACTTGCCGAGTGCGGGCCTCCCCTTTGAACAAAGCAAGGAGTTGCTGCGTCGGGCAGGAAAAACAGTGCGATGCGGTTACGAACGCCGGGATCCGCTGCAGCGATGTCCTTACGGCGACATCCGCTGCGACATTGCGCCACTTCCGGGATCAACAATGAGACGGCATGCGATGCCTTGCGCCAACCCGGACGACGCCGCGTCGCACGAGCTTCCCTGTCGGACACGTCAGTCAAAGCCGCGCCACTATATAGACATCCTTGGAACACTTATTTCACTCAGACAGCCTTAGGGGTGTGCGAATATTCGAACCTTTCGAATAACGAATCGAATAGTGTCCTATTCGATTCGGTCTTCTGATCGAATAGTCGCTATTCTTAAAGGCGAACATTTTTCGAATACTTTTCGAATATTTCAAAACGTCGAAACTGCACCCAATTAAACATAAAATTGAAGCACAAGCACGCGGTAAGCTCTCACCCCAGCGGGCATATAGTACAGACAGAAAACATGAACTTGCGTAGTGGTGCAGGCTATACACGTCGCTTAGGTAGACATGCTTTACAGGTTATACAACGATCATTCGCGCTAGCTGAAGAGCCTTGTGCGTACGAAGACTATTGTTTGCTCCCAATGCTACATTTGTGCTTTTAATAAACAACACTTCACAACGTACTATATGTAATGACAGAAACTAACTTTAAGAATACTAGTATGTGAACATCGTTTCATATTAATTGTGATAACGGCTGTTCGCTATTCGAAAACTATTCGATATTCGATTCGTTCCAGGCACTATTCGACTCGTATTCCGATTCGATCTCAAGAATCACTATTCGCACACCGCTAGACATCCTATACAGTCTTCGAAATTCCTCGTAAGCTGTTCTACCTTCTAAAGCACTGATCCCGTTGTCTACTTAAAATACCAGGGTTTTGCGGCGAGAACTCTTAAAAGCAGCGCAGTAGATAAATTAGAAAAAAAATTCAAAGGCAAGTTTTCTACTGCGCCGAATGTGCTGAAGTTTTGCCAGCTTGCTGTGGGACGCGCGCGGTTTAAAATGCAGTGAATAAAATCGAAAATTTGGCGTCATGGCCCGTTTAAGCGTTGTTCAATAGCCTGTAAAGGCAACATGAGTTCGTGAATGGTACGTCAGTCTCTTGAAAATGTGCATGAGTGCGTTTATCTACGCGAAGTAGTCACAGAGGACCAAAACTAAAAGAAAAGAATCCACTGACGAATATAAAAACAATAATAATAAAAACTTTCACGTCCCGCCGCTAATAGCGCTCTGACTATGCCTATGGCATAAGCAGAGGTGCTATTTTATGTCTCCGATATTATTTTTTCCTTTTTTGCCCTTGCTGTCCTTTTTCAGTTTCTCTCTCTCTCTCTCTCTCTCTTTCCCCTTTTTTTTTTCCATTCATATCTAGACACGGGTGTTTACTTGTGATGCTTTGGATAGCCGGCCCTTCGGTGGCCTATTTTAACAAAAGCAACTTACATATAGTGCGTCAAATTTTTCTTAAATGCACCACAAAATGTGAAAAACACTGCAGACAACAATGACCCGTCCAATCTCGTATCGATCGATAATCGGACGAAACGAGGCGGCATTACAAAAGCAGCTCGCGTTGCAAATTTCCGCCAAACCGGCGGCCCTCCACCGGAGCGCGCGTGCTTACGTAATGCCGGGAAGCGACAGCAGTCGCTTTTCAACGGCACACGGCCGCCACGCTGCAGCGTCGAAATGAACGTTTGCACACGGTGGCATTTGCGGCATCTGCACCGACAAAGAGGACAGCGCCGCAAACATCCCGGCTTTAAAAGCGTCTCTAAAGAATATCCACTCGCCTCGGCACAGCTAACTCAAATGTATGCCTCTTTACGAAATACTCGAGTAAACATACAAATAAAGAGACCCTATAACTAAATCCCCTGTCTATGCTGATCACGCGCGCGCGTGCGTGTGTGTGCGTGGGGGGGGGGGGGGGGGGAGGGGTTATCGAAACATGCTAGGTTTAGTGGTTCTTTTAAAGTGCAACTTAGTTTAATTAAACCAACTAATTAACTAATTCATTGCAGATCCACGCAGACGAGGCCAACAAAATATATGACGTCACGGCGAGACAGCGCGAGAACTTCAGAATGGCGTCGCCCCCCCCCCCCCCCCCCCCCCGCGCCCTTCGTTCGCAACAGGGCTGGGTGTCGATTACAACTTTTTAAACAGATTAATCGGTACCTGTTAATCAGCTAATCAAACGATTTATCGAATTTGTGGATTTACGCACATCGGCGGACAAAAAAATCAAAGCCCACGATATGCCACGGCGCATGCACTTTGATGAAGAAAAAAGAAAATCGTGCTATTTGAATCGACAGCTGCCTTTATGATTACTTGAACGACACTATGCACAAATGGACATTCAAGCGTATCGAACTCAGTCAAACACAAAACACAGTGCAGCGCAACGCCGTAGCCACTGGACTACAACAGCGGGTCGTGAGTCATCCTAATTAAGGAGTAATTAGATGACCTATCTACAGTGCAATAAGTCATGTCAGGTTTCTTAAAAAATTATAATCTCGTCCACGCGCGCAGTTACTGAATATGCAAGTATTACGATCGAGACAGGAAAAACTATTTCGCCATCGCATGCTGAAGGAACGGGACACTTCAAATGTCCCGTAAAACACGACTGGATCAAAAAAGGCACACAGCGTTGCCCTTCCGTAGAGCGACCACGGTATAGTGCCTTTAGCCAAATGATCGTCTGTAGCAATACATTGCTCTCTGAAGTGACAGGGGGCAAAGTTGGGCAAGTATAAAGCGTTCCATTTACGCGAAGCGGAATATCCGCGGCTTCTTCGTTTAGTCCGTGCCACACGCTGGACAGCAGTGGAAAAAAAAGTCGTAGTAGTGTAGGCTTCGAGATCGACTTCGCTAAGAATTGCTGATACAGTGGGGGGCCAATTCTTGCTCGTGCATGCGCAGTTACACGCTTCTGCGCTCGCAGATATGGGCTCCGTCACTCTCCATTAGATACTCGACCACACCTTTTCGTATACCACCGACGAACACTTGCTATACGACACGAACGTGCACGCGTGTCGCCAGCGTTTTTTTTTTTTTTTTTTCTCGCAAAATTCTCGTTGGCGGCTTCAGACGACGCCACTTCGGATGTGCCGCGTTCAGATACAACGTATACCTCGCACGTACGTGACTCGCGGTTGCATCGCCCGCCGCTGCTGGCCGACGCCGAACCAGGGCACCGAATCAATATTACATCAAAACCACTATCCAGTCAACAGTCAACACCAAGGATATGAGGACACGACCGAATCATTTCCACTGCAACGAACGAGCTCCAGCCAGTGAAAGTCGGCCTGCATGACACTACTAACAAAATAAGAAATAAAAAAGAAGAAAAATAAAAATAAAACACCACGCACGTCGCCGCCAATACGCTACGCACGTCGCCGCAACGGTGCTGTGTTGCGAGGAAATGATACTACTATCATGTTACTGATACTAACAATGATGTGCCGGTATCCACGGAGATTCAACAACGTAAAGGGGCACCAAGGAAGAGCACGAAACCAGTTAGACTGATAATTACTATCTTTTCAAAACTCAAGCGGAAACAAGTAGATTACTAGAGTCGACGAAGTGAGGGGCAAACTTCGATTTCTTCAATTTCGAGCGGAACACCTCAGCGCAGGTGCGCCAGTGTGACGTCGGTGATTTCAAAGTATTTTCTCGTACTTGGGTCGGTGTTGCGGCAGTTCTCGAAACTTGTCGTGTTCACCCTCTGGCTCTTTAGTGTGCAATGTAGCCCCATCATTACCCGCCATGGTTGCTTAGTGGCTATGGTGCTGGGGTGCTAAGCACGAGGTCGCGGGATCAAATCCCGGCCACGGCGGCCGCATGTCGATGGGGGCGAAATGCGAAAACACCCGTGTACTTAGATTTAAGTGCCCATTAAAGAACCCCAGTTAGAGCAAAATTACTCGGGAGTACACCGCTACGGCGTCCCTCATAATCAGATCGCGGTTTTGCCACGTAAAACCCCATACTTTCATTTTTTTGTCCCATCATTACCGCTAAAGAAAATTAACTAAGCAGGAACAGACGCTGTCAAAATGCATGACATTTAACAATGACGAAACAACGAGTCTGCGCATGCTCAGAGCAGAGACAAAGAAGCTGACTGTAACTGCAGGAGCCGATACCCCGAGCTAGGGGCTTCAAGTGAGATAACTGCAATACCACCAGCGTGAAAAAAAAAAAAAAAATCGTCGCGAAGGAAATCATTAGTTTTCCGAAATCATCGCTCTTCAGAAAAAAAAAAAAAATGAAGGCGTTGACCGCACGCGCGCATCAACCGAAACAAGTGACGAAGTCGAGAAAACACAGTCACTGCGATCCTTCCAACAAAAATTATAGCCAGAATAAGGGTGCCCCATAAGAGCTTGTTCCATGAGAATTCCGGATGGTTGAGCGAAGAACTGACTTGGGCAAACATAATGCCCAGGCGTGTATACATTTCGAAGTGATTTCGGCGAGGACACGCGACAAACACAACCGTTTCGTCACACGTGCATGTGGAACATTCAAACACACGAGGGTTTATATGAACAGGGGAGAAAAAAGAAAGAAAGATAAAGAAAACGGCACTGACAGAACACGTGGCGAACCACTTTATGTTTGTGGTTGTAAATATTGAGCCAGGCCGCAGTGAGAAGAAAGTTGTTTAACATTGATATTGGAAAACTGTACGAAACATTCGACGGGTGAATCCAAGTTCAATGTCCTCGCTATAGGGGCGAAGCACCGATGCCCTAAACACACAGACAGACACACACGCGCGCGCGCGCACTCGCACAACATACCAAAGCAATGAGAGTATATGCAACACTGGTACTTTGATACTTTTCATTTAGGCTCGACACGTGGCTTAACCGAGCAAATGTAAATAGCACTGCAATCGCAGCAACCCAGAAGGACAGCGAAGGGCGTTTCAGAAAGCTTGTAAAGTCGCGAAAAAAAAAAGAAAAAAAGTTTATGGGACACTAAATTCAAGAAAAACCTGATTTCCCACGAAGCCTAGGGACTGAGCCTCGAATTCAAAGTTTCAATCCAGGGAAGGTTTTGTTATCTATACAGTAATCCGCTAAATCAGGAACGTAATGCCTTAACGAATAAGAGAGAGAGAGAGAGAAGTCATAAGGGAAAGGCAGGGAGGTTAACCAGGCTGAGCCCGGTAGGCTACCCTGCACTGGGGAAGGGGGCGAAGGGATTGAAAGAGAAGGATAGAGAGAAGTTCACACCTTGCACATTTACACAGTCAAGCGTTCATCGCTGAATTTCGTCACAGGCGGTCATACAGGCTTGTGCACTTCAAAAAACGCAGCAGCGCCTTTGTAGCCCTGTACATATAGCAGACGCACGAGGCCACGTGCCCAAGATCTTCTCCTCCGTAAAAGGCCTGTCGTCTAAGTGCCCCAAAGCACTTCGAAGGGCAATCCTCAAATTCACATTTGTCATGGAACCCGTGTCCTGTAAACTAGTGTCACCGACTGCACATAGTTACTAATGATCACAGCCGGTGTACGTTCACAGAGCCCCGATTCGGCCCTGTCATTACAACAATTCCGTTGGTGGGTTTAGCAAGCTTCGTAGCTGTTTGAGTACTGCCGACTATGTGCACGAGCATACATTTTTCGAAGGTTTAGCAACACTTGCGTGGTTATTTTCCTTTCTTCTTTTTTTTAAACATACACACATGCGCGGGTGTGCGTGTTTGCCAATTTCTATCCACGATACACGACTCCAAGTTGCTATTCGGATAATGCTATCGCGCCCGTTATCTTTGCAATATCACGGTCACCGTCGTATGTACCAGCAATCTCTCTCTCTCTTTACACAACGCACGGGCACACACACACAGTGCAAGCGATTGTCCTCTTGACCACATAAAAAAAGCAGCAGATAAAAGTGATAACAAAGAAACCCACTTGCTTAAGTCTTAAGTACAGCCCGATTAGCTATGCTCGATTTTTTTCAGACTACGGGAACATAATCTAGATCTTGACAACTGATTTAGCACACTAAAGATGAAAACGAAGGGAGAGGAAGCCAGGACAAGGAGATAGGCAACAACAAGGACAAAGCGCCTTGTCCTGTCTTCTTCCTTCGTTTTCGTCGGTTAAAACAATAGTCAAGATGCTAGTAAAAGAACTCAGCCATTGTCCATTCTGCTACACAATCTAGATCCATCGTGCTCTATAACATTTCGAATATTTTCAAATTGCAGCGCGCCGTCTTGCTTGTCCCGTTTTTAGCGCTGTTTGTGTCCTTTGCATATTTGCATATTATGCGAAGTAAAGTGGCCGACGTGACGTTCAACACGGGTGAGCATTAATGAAAAATCAATCCACAGGGCCTTTGTCTGAAATTTAAGCTGGGACAAGTACTTGAATACAAACGAAGTGCCCCCTCCCCATTCCGGGAGTGAAAGACATTTTGATTCGTATACGAAAGAAAAAAGTGCATTTGCATGAAACAGCGTGCGCGTAGGAGAATACGCGGTTCCTGCTGTTTCAAGCTAAGAAGCAAAACACAGCCCTCGCGGCCACTCACATTCTAACTTTCGTATTCTAGAACATGCTTCCACTCAACACACCACTTTGATTAAATGGATGAATATTATGAACATACCCTCTGAAGCGGCTTGGCGGCTTATGCCGCAACAGGCGCCCCCCTAGCTTTAATGAAGCATTTTTTTTTCGCCCTGCCGCATTTCATATATTGCAGGATTTTTTTTTTTCTGGTTGATTTCGTTTACCACCTGATGACCAGTTTTAATTTATTTACTTGATCTCCTTCGCAGGTCTCGCCCTCTCGGTGCAAGCTCTCCTCCTATTTTTCTGTAACCCCGGCCCCCCCGATGTTCTGCCACAGACAGTAAACTTTTCGTATATGTTGACGACATATGCATCTGGACCTCGTCAGTAACACGCCTCCAGGTGCGCGCACGGATCCAAAAAGCAACGACCCTGACATCGACGTACCTCCGTGCTCAAGGGCTCAGCATTTCGACTGACAAGTGCGCCTTCTTTTACCCGCAAGCGCACGACCTGGTACCCCGTTTCCACCCTGACCAGAAAATGATTTCAAGTACAAAATCTAACAAATTCCGAAGCGTTATTATCGACAGAGACCTTCCGTGGAGCCCCCACATTTCATACTTGAAGATGCTTGCCTCTATCACCCGCACACTAAGGTTTGTCGTTCTGTAAAACGTGGGGCACATCCGGGGCATCTATGCTTCAACTACATAGGACGCTCTTCCTGAGCATCCTATAGGACACTTGCTATATAACGCACCAATGCTGTCCAACGCTGGCAAAACGAACATCCGAGTCCCAGAGAGCAGTCAAGCTATAGACTATATGCCCTTCGAACCTGTCTGGTGCTACCTCGGTGTGATTCAACCGTATAGGCCGCGCGACTGGCCGCTCGAGGCATTTTGCGTGTATTCGCAGGCTTCTTTCACGCTCGGAAAAACACATTTATGTAGCACGTATCGAGCAACAGAAAGCTATATCGGGAGTTTTTCATGTTGCTCTACAATCTTCTCATTGACACTTTGATAATTAGGACATTATTTCTCGAGTTAGATAATTAATTGCAATTACCTAATTAAATCTCAGTAACGAAAAAATTACTGGCGGCTACTCCACTGTACTGGAAACAAATACGCACTATAGGTTTGCTTCGCGTAACGCCGTTCCTCTTTTTTTTTTTTTAATCGTGCTGCGTGATAGCTGGGACACCCTGTATATCATTGACGTTCTCGCCCGCAACAAGCCTTCATGCATGGTGCCTGAAAAAAGCCTCCCGTGTGCCTTTCAGTTCCAAGAATTGCGAAGAAGGCTAGCCTGTCTTCTGCGGCTCTCAAGCAGATCACATTGGAGATTTTACATACTACTTCGTACGTGAACCGAATCCATGTTTACACGCACGGTTTCGGTCTCTGCAAGTTCGACGGGCGCCTTTATTTATATCCTATCTCGATGGGCCGTCATCAAGTTCAAGACTTCACACGTCACGATATCCACGGGTTCGGAGCTTTCTGCTCTCCGCGCTGCCTGTTGAACATATTTAAAAAAGAACCACCTTGCAATTGGGCAGTATTCTGCTACTCTAAGGCAGCCCTTCAAAGCGTGCGAAGTTTGAGACATGGAAATTACGACCGATCGGTGTACCAAGTAAACGAAATTTGTCATTGTGCTGCTGATAGAGTACATGACGTAATATTTCAGTGGCTGCCGGAACATTGTGGCACCGTCGGTAACCATGTAAGCACCGACACTCCTTATCTACCGTTTTCAAGAGCAGACGCTACAAGAGAGCTTCGTCATCTCGCGCATTACATCACGTGGTCATTTATACTGCGTAGTACCGCAACTTTAGCTTATAAAGCCTGGATCCATCATTACAACTGCACCTACCCAAAAATCTTTCACGACGCGACGCAACACTGCTGTGGCGGCTGTGGGTCAAAGTAGCCTTCACTATACCTCATACACTTATATCCCATTGGAATGGCTGACTCACCCATGTGCGCTAAGTGAAGATGTGAAGAGACTATAGATCATCTCGTGTGTCCCTGTTCACGCTTCGACAAACAACGCCAGACTGTCCAGTGTGCCTTAAGTTTAGACGGGTCGCTCAGCCTTTCACAGAAGCAAAAGGTCTTGCAAGCCTGAGCTCATCAGCACAGAGAGCTCCACGACCTCTTCTGCGGTAAGTCTCTCTCAAAGGTCTCTCTCTCTCTCTTTCACTCCCCCATCCCCCTCCCCACGTGTAGGGTCGCAAACTGGCCAAAGTCTAGATAACGTTCGTGCCTTTCCTCTTTTCTCTCTCTCTCTCTCTCTCTCTCTTGCTCCTTTTGAAAATTCTCTCTTAGTTCTATGGACCAGTAATTAAAAATATTTAAATTCTGGGCGAATTAAGCCCTAGAACCACGACATGGTTATGGGGCACGCCGTAGTGGGAGATTCCGTATTAATTTTGACCACCTGGGGTTGTTTAAAGTGCACCTAAGCCTAAGCACACGAGCGTTTTTGCATTTCGTCCCCATCGAAATACGGTCGCCGCTAGCGAGATTGAACTCGGGACGTCGAGCTCAGCAACGCAACGCCATTGCCATTGGGCAACTTACATCTACCCGTACCCAATCCGCGTCCACTGAGGTGACGGTTTGATCTACGCCTCTTTTTATTCCAGCGGCTCACCAGTTTCTTTTCTAACCAGAACCTGTCGTCTAAGTCCCTCTTTTTTCTCTTCTTCTTCTTTCTTTCTTTCTTTTTTTTTTTTTTTGTCCTACAGCTATTTTTTAAATAAGTTTTATTTTTATTTTCCTTATTTGATTCCTTGTCATTTCTCTTACAAGAGGCTTTAGCCCGCCGCCGCTCTTTCTAAATGTAGGTCCGCGGCGCTCCTTCAAACTTACTTTTTGTTTTGTTTTTCGACAGGGTAAAAGGGAACAAAGGAATGTGCCGCGTCACCCGAGTTTAAGCGCTATAGCTTCGGATTTCGCGGAGAAGCACTTAAGCTACGAGCCCTTCAATGTCCGCAACTACTGGGTCAAATTGAACTCCAGTACAATGAGGGCGCGCGGAGCACGCCATATTCTCGGCTGGAATGTTGCTCAACACATGACGTCGCTGAAAAGTAAGCAAGGCTCTTCAAGCAAATTACATCACCGCACTGCGAGGCCCACGATATGTCCTGCTCGCATGAAAGTACTTTCCTGCATTTCCATTTGTCCTCTCTGCGCGCATACTGTCGAACACGTGAAGAGAACAGCTCTATCTTACTAAAACCATGCAGTATTATGGAGGGCAAGGCTGCTGAGAAAAGCCTGCTGGATATACGACGGCGAGGGAGATCACGTGGTACAAGCGAGCGCAGTCGGACGTGAATCCGTGACGGAGACAAATCGACAGCGAATTTCCGAACCGCGCCCGCCTGCCAGCAACCGCAGACGCCAGCAACAACTGGATCAGCACGGCCTCCAAGATCGTCAAACGCCGCCGAATCTCGGAGGGCACGCTGGTCCCCGGCTTCTGTCATTGAGTCCCATCACTGCACTGTTCTTTGTACAAAGTGTAACTTTCACAGACAATGAAACGAGCGCCTCGTCATATCGACGCAGTGCCCAATTGGGCGCTGCAGAATGCAGCGATGGTGGCTAACCAGTGAAACGCGGTCAAACCACAACCCTTCAAAAACACAAGCAGCGAAATTAACTCATGTAGGCTCAACGTTTCAGGTCCGAAATCTAGATGCGCTAAGTGGGCCCGGAGCGTGGGCGAAGTGGTATTGGCTGTCACATCGCCACGCCCGACAAAGTATACAAATCACCTCCCCCCGGAGGCTTGAGTAACGCTATCGAGCTCCACAAATAGGCAACATAAGTTCTAGAAACACACAGCAAGTACACATGTGTCACATTGCACACACACGTGTGCAATGTGACACAATGTGGGTTAATGTGCGTCAGCGTGACACAATGTGCGCTACAATGTGTGTGTAACGAACGAGAAGAAAGGAAACGGAGAGCCCGATTTTTTTTTAGCCATGTCATAAGAAGCCAACAAAGACATCAAACAGCATAGGGGAAAATACTTGCACTTATTAATTGAATTAACGAAATGATACATTATTGGAAATGACACTGGACGAAAAAACAACTGTCCGCTGGTGGGGCACGAAGGTATCTGTCAGGTATTTATGTTTTTAACTGCTAGAACTAAACCTGGGAGTGTCAGCCAGCGCCACCGTTCACGGCCTTGACAGCGGATATGGAACATCCTTTCTGCCGCAGGTGTACGTGATCTTTTTGGGTGAAGGCGACTGGTTAACAAACCCACACATGCTACCTGAAGGCATCAATGCTGCCGAATTCGAGGCCTCGCTATGTAATGTATGTGTAAGCGTCACATTACACTCGAGGTGGTGGCAGCGATGGCAGCACAGCCTGTGCATTCGAATATGCGAGCTGTTTCTTTTTAGGCGGAATACTTTTTTTTTTTTTTTAAGAAACTGTCATATCTGGGCCCCTGCCGTTGTAGCACATAGGCCTCGTGTCTAGGTGGACATCAGCAGCAAGAAAAAAAAAAAAAAAAACATTCAGCAGCAAATTTCCTAACGAACTACGATATGCTACTTGACTGGGCAAGTATACTAACTTTAGGGCACATGTCGTAATTGCGAAATTGAAGCAGACTAATAAATGTCTACTTAGTAGCACCACTTCCGAAATATGCGACTTTAAATGTGCAACGAAATACATCGGCGTTGCCATTAACAGTTTTCTAAAAGCGTGCCGCTAACAGTTCGGGACGATCTAAATAACTCGAACGCCAAGGCATTTTTTTTTTTTTTTTTTTAGCGGATTTGGCGGACGGATATCTCGAAAGTGGTTGCTAGTCTTAGAATTTCTGTTAGAAAGACACGACTTCACTACTCCTCACCTTCAATTTTGCAATATCAAGATGTGCCCTAAGGTTAGTATTAAAAAGTTACTTAGCATGTTTTAGTTAATTAGCTAAACTGTCGCTGAAGTCCTTGTTGTTGCTATTTTGCGTCCAGCCACTTAACGTATCTGCGAAAGCGGCAGGGGTCTAAATGTGACAGTTTCTTGAAGAAAAATGTCGCATAAAAAGAAACATTAGGTATACAGCTAGGAACTCAATGCCGCAACATGCGCACGCTCTTCTCCGACAGGTATAAAGAAAAATTGAAAAATGAAATGAGAGAAGGGTGCAGGAGAGACAAAACGTGCGTAATGACCCTTGCATGCAAAGACCGCCACAATTCTTATAATTTCATGTGATAATGTCACATCTGCCGCGGTTTCCGCATGCCAAGCGCTGAGCAAGCAAAAACTGCACTCGTTATCGAAAAAAAAAAAATAGAATGGGTTACAATTACTCAACACCAAAAATATAGCCAATCATCGTTACAAACGACACTTTCGAAAAAGCAATTGACCGAATTACATATAAAAGTATAAGCGTTAATTCTGCGGCGTTACGTTCAATATTACGCTTTCCCTAAGGGTAGAATGCAGAAAATGACGAAAAACAGTTAGGAAAGCGTTTATTTCATGACTGCTTTATACGTTGCTCACTTTAGGCAGGAGCTGGCTCGCGAAAATCGCATTTGTCATCTGAACGCGCTAAGGGGGAAGGGGGGGGGGGAGGTGAAATAAATGAACGAAAGAAAAGATGAAGCGAAAAGAAGATGTGAAAAGAATCTGTGCGCACAAACACGAGGAAGGCAGTCGACAACGATTTCCCACAGCCCCGATGCTTTTAAGGGGTGCTGACATGTTTACGACTATTCATTTCTTTATTTTTTTATTTTTCTTTGAGTTAGACGAAGGTCCTATAACTCTAAACAATAGAAAAAATATTGACAAGCCTCAGAGCGCCGTTAATAATTTAATGTAATAGATTTTCTTTACTGCCCGTTTCGGTTTCGTTTCCCAGGTGGATAGTGTGTTGCGACGTCGTGTCATGACACAGTTTTGTGGTCACGTGAGAGCAGGACATTGCCACGTTTTGACACTCGCTCGGTCGCCTCGTATGTTGCTACATCGGCCCTCGCAACGAGCAGCTGAATACGAGGCGGCGACCGAGCGAGCAGGAGCGAGTGTCAAAACGCGGCAATGCCCTGCTTTCACGTGACCACAGACGGTGTCATGACATGATGCTGATGCTTTAATGGCATCCCCTTTGAAGGATAGGAATAAACTTTGTTTGTCCAACGGTTATAGGCTGTTGGTGCCAGGGGCTATAGGCTGCTAGGGGTCCATCGCCGGAGAAAAATCCTCCGAGATCCTCGGCAATGTCCCTGGCCCGCTGGACGGCCCACTCCCTTTTGAAACAGGACGGTGACAAATAGTCACCTAGTCTGCTTGATTTAACCAGGTATGCTATACACGTCTTTCATTGTAGCATTTTTTGTATACATCTTCGTTTTTCTTTTTTTCCTCGAAATTTCTGTATCTACCTTGTACCTATGCCTGTAACAGATCCGGTCGTATCGACCTTTTCCCTGCTTTCTTTCCACCAATACTCCAAACGCCTCTTGCTTTCCGTCCATTTTAAACCCCAAGCGCTTCTGGAAGGTGTACGTTACCTACGGGTCTCACTGGGTGAATCCCATCGCATTCCATTAGGATGTGCTGAGTGGTCTCCGGGTTTTCGCTGCAGCGTATATACATGCCTCATCTTGTGCTTTGTGCAATATTTGCTGCGGTACGTTTTTCTCCTTAGGCTCGAGCCTAAAAACAGCAAGGCACTGCCCTTTGTGTTATCGTACATAATTTCCCTTCTAGTTTCTTTCTTCCCATTCTTGTAATTCTTTATTTTTATGGACTCCCGGTTGTCTATTTAAACTTTCAGTTACCCTGTACTTGCTGCCAACTTTCTTGACCTCTTCCTCCACTCTGTGTCCACGCTTTTCAGGTGCAGATACTTGTGCACTTTTGCCGCCCATTTATTTTCCTCTATGATCCCGAGTCGTTCTTCAGAACTAATTGCTCTGTGCTTCTCTGACTTCAAAAGATGCCCAAACCATATCACCCTGCACTGCCTCATTTATGATTTTACCGTGGGCTCTGAGGCTTGTCAATATTCTTTCTAGAGTTTACAGTTCTAGGACCTTCGCCTAAAGCAAAAAAAAAAAAAAAATCAATAGTCGAAAATATCATGCCAGTACCCCTTTAAAGAAACACACAGCTGTTGCAGAAAGGAAAAAATAGCGATAGCAGCAGTTTACCGGTAGCCATTATTGTATGAATTCTGGTCGTGAGAGCGCGCCGGGCGGCCGCGGCTCATGGGGTCGTGGACTGAGAACTCCACCCACGCCCAAGGCCCATCGAAGGACCCTGCGGTTTCCTTTTATTTTAATTAAACGTTTTCTCTCTCTCTCTTGCATCTGTCCAGAGGGATCGCAGGAGACGCCAAGCGTATGCTGATAACAGTGCCGCCGCCTCTTTTCTCTTTTTTCCCTCTAAGTGTTGTGTATGTGTTGTTAAGTGTTCATCACTGTATATATCATAATCGCCACCCAGCACCTTGAGTAGCATGTCAGGCTAACATCTCTAGCATATCACTAAAGCATGTTTCTCTCTCTCTCTCTCTCTATGCCGGTAGCTGCTGTTTTCATTTCCTACAACCTTACTAAGCTTACCGTTTTGCCTTTCGTTTTCCTTTCAAGAGACAGCTATCGAGAGGCGCGCTAAAGAAAAATATTACGTTGACGAAGGGCAGTGAAGATTAAATATATACGGCGTAAAGCCAGAGGGGGGTGATAGTTTGCACCTCCCAGCATCGCAGACGGGCAGATATATTACTGTCAGAGATGGTTTCGTATCCCAGCAACGACGAAAAAACCAAAAGCGGGCGACGACGATCGCCTTGAAATTCCTTCACCCAGATCCCAGTGACGGTGCACATTCGCTATGGCGCCTCATCGGGGACAGTTAATAAAGCCCCGTTAATAAAGGATGATTACACTGCACTCGAAAGTGTACGAAAACTCAATCTGGTAACTTTATTGCTTTGGGCTTTTCTCGGCGACCGAAAAGCACCAAGAAACACGAGAAGTGAAATACATCCTGGCGTCAATGTCGCGGTTCAGTAACGTGAAATTAAACTCTGCCTTTATTTTCGCTGCTAATAATTGTTTCTTTTGTCTTTCTTTTTATCTTTATTTATTTATTTTTTATATAGCGATAGCTTTTTTTTAATACGCCCCACTTCGCGCTTTGCGCGTCTCTTGTCGTAATGCATAAATTACAAAGATAACCAACCTAAGGTTATTGGTTCTGCCGAGATTTTTTCTGCCCGATGTGAAAGTTCCGAAAAGCGAATCTGCTTTAGTGTTTCGTATTACTATCTATTTAAGGTAGTCCTACTTTTGGGCGTCCTAAAAAAAAAAGTATGGCAGAACTGAAGACGCAAGTTTTGAGTTCGCGCATGCTTGTACGTATACACATCGTCCTCTCTCTGCGCATTTTAGCTTCGAGGTCAAACACCTCTCGCACTGGTAAATTGGCGACGGACAGGAAATCGGAGAGGCGATTTGCTTGTCCTCGTTTTCGGTGGTTTGTAGTTCTGGCCGCACATCACCATCAAATGGCGCGACTACAACAATTGCACACAATGCGGCATGCTGGTTAGCCTCGAATTGCAATCCTGACGAAAACACATTGCTTGTTTGCTTAAAGCGCATGCAGAGCCACTAAAAAACGTAGAAATTAATAATCGACTTATTTTACATATATTTACTGGCCTTCTGAGGTATGTTCGTGTGCATGGGGGAAAGCGCGTCTCAGACGTAGTCAAATCCGAAGCCAGAAGCCGAAATAACGCTGGTTAAACGGCCATGCGTGTCTTCTAAAAACGTAAAAACCTTTTTTTTTTTTTTTTTTTCCCTGACCGCACGATTTGTCAACTCGGCATTTTGCGGTTAAATGAATGCGTACAGTCGTTCTTCGTGATGAAGCTTAATAAAAAAATTATTGGGTTTTACGTGCCAAAACCACGATCTGATTATGAGGCACGCCGTAGTGGGGGACTCCGGAAATTTGGACCACCTGGGGTTCTTTAACGTGCACCTAAATCTAAGCACAAGGGTGTTTTCGCATTTCGCCCCCATCGAAATGCGGCCGCCGTGGCCGGGATTCGATCCCGCGACCTCGTGCTCAGCAGCCCAACACCATGCATAGCCACTGAGCAACCACGGAGGGTGAAGCTTAATATGTAGCCTGTGGAACTTGTCCGTAATTAACTGTTATAGTATAGTGTGCGGGCTGGATCTGTCCGTATCCCGGCAGCTGTAAGCATTTCCTCTCATGTTGCCTTTGCGCAGCCACGGCAGATGGCGAGCATCCGCCCTAGCCGTGGAAGCAGAGCTCTTTTGGCCCTTCACAACTTATCTATAGGTATACTAAGCCCCAGGACTAGGTTAGGGAAGGGGTAAGGGCCGCCCAAGCCCCAAAGCCTCCGAAGAGAGACATCTTCCAACACTCTTAAAAACGTTAGCACCCTTTGGGGCTGAGCTTGTCCCAAAACAGTGATCATCATCTATCTTTCCCGCATTTCCTTTCTCTAATACACTGCGCGCCCCGGTACTTCCATGTCACGAACGGCGTGCGCGTTAAGCGTCACTTAGCATTCTATATACAGGAAAGTAGTGAGCGCAGACTTTTCACGTGTCGTGTCGGGGTAGACATTTTTCCGGCTACGAGGCTGGAGCGGGGAAAAAAAACTACGGAGAAAGAAAGTTCAAGTTCAGCGGATGTGTCGATTCTTCCCAGGACTTGCGCTTTCCCGCGAGCCAACATCGATCAAGCATCAATTTCTAAGCTTGAGCCTGCTTCATCAGTTCGCTCAAGCTGGCAATCGTCGCCGCCGTGCCGTCCAACGTACCGCAACCTATCGCATCTGACAGGCGCAGATCCCAACTTTGCTAAACGATGCCATTATTCATCCCGTTCGACGTCGCCCAGGGAAGTCACCCTCATGCCAGCTCTGTGGGCAGTATCCCAGCGCCTTGCATAATTAGCGGAAATACCCCTCGAGCTCTCGCGAATCCGTATCTCATCCCGCAACCACATGCTCCATCCGTCCACTGTAATTGGAGCTCAGTCACTCCTCCCCGACGCTATGAACCTCCCTCGTCTAACATAAATCACGTCGTACTGGGACCACCTCCTAACCCAAAGCAACCAGACGAACATTATGCCCCCTTGACGACAGATGACGGAGTATCCGACTAAGGGTCGTTTAAAGAAAATATTTCGCTCGCTCTCTCCCCTCTAGCAATCGCGCTCGCAATGAGAAAGGGAAAAGCGTTTTAACCACCACGAACCACTTAGTAGACAGCATGAGACGTTATGAACGTGAGACACGAGCATAAATCCACTCACCCCTCAAGGCCGCACTCAAAGAGCGAGAAACGCCGTAGGCCATCAACAAGCAACAATTGCGACATCTCAGTGCAGTGTACAGAGCTCCTCGGTCTCACAATAATAACATTAACGTTACACTGGAATCGAAGCTCCGAGGCGTCGTCACGGCTCTCGGAAATGAGCAGACGACGTCAGTCCCTCAGGGGAAAGCGGAGAACGGTCACATGCTTTCGCACAATCGGACCCCTGATTGGCCGACGGCAGCTGAAGCTCCAACTATGCTTCACCTTTGGTGCGGCCCTGGCGGTCATTGAAGCCAAGTAAAGACAGGAAAATATGCTGGAGTGGAAGCTCCCGCACGCAACTTCTTACCAGCAGAGGTGAACCAGCGCTTGCCCCTACTTCACCTCAGAAATAGAGCCTTGTCAGGTGCTGTCCGCTTGTATATATTGCTGTGGTATTGTAAATGCTAGGTTAATTAGAAAATAAAAGCTGACTGTTCTCGACAAAAGTATCTTCGGCTGAGTATTGATAATGTGAACGTCCATAAAAAATTTCCAAGACTTTCATGCTTCATCCTAAAACCAGTAACAGAAAGACGCATGTCGATCATAATATTTACGGCAAAATTAGCCATACTAAACTCGTGGGGAGTGAGAGGAAAGCGCTTCTTTTCCTGCACCGTAAGCTAATATTTTATCGTGCCCCTGCTAAGATGGCGGCGGTCTGGCTTCAATTACGAGACATCATTCCCACTCTTGCATTTTTTTTTTTTTTACCCTCCATGATTGAGACATGGTAGCTGTGCTTACCAATGCATGCCCACGTGACGAGGCCACGACGCCCTCTCCAGAATGCGATTCTTACTGCAGACTATAATCCCGGTTGTTTCATTTAAACGAATGCCTTGTATAACCACGGATATGTGACTATAGCCTCATCCCCTCCAAGATGTTCAACGGAACGGCACAGCCGCAATCGCTGCCAGTCGACGTATATGTGCGCCATGAAGATCCAGACGACACACGGAGGCGGCTAAGGTCCCACGTGATCGCAGATCTCAAGGCTTCAGAGTGCGATTTCACGAAGATGCGGCGGTATCCTGCCGTCACATTCAGTGGGCAGGAAGCTTTGATACGCACATCTACGCTAATGTTACTGACGTGCGTTTTCTTGCAAGGCAAGGTTATAACAGACACGGCCAAGTTTCCGAGCTATTTTTCAAAGCTTGTAATTCAAAGCGGCCAACAGCAAAGATGAAACCATCATAATCGTACGCTCTTCTCGCCCGTAATGTGCCCGCTTGTTCACAAGTATGCGGCTTTTCTACATGGATGGCAGGATCCTATATGGACCCCGGAACTGGCAGAATGGTCCATGGTGTTACTGTGATTGCTACTTTAGTTGGAATAAACGTAGTTTTAGCGCTGCACGCGTGTGATTTGCTAGCTATTAATATTTTGCTATATATGTCGCAGATGACAAGGGATGCAGAAACTCATCAGCACAGGAAAGCCATCGGGAATTAACACAGGCCTACATTAAACTTTATTGGTCTCAGCTCGCTTCCATTGTAGAGGACACACACACACACACACACACACACACACACACACACACACACACACACACACACACACACACACACACACACACACACACACACACACACACACACACACACACACACACACACACACACACACACACACACACACATACTACATACATACACTACATACATACATACATACATACATACATACATACATACATACATACATACATACATACATACATACATACATACATACATACATGCATACATACATACATAAAGAGCAGCACTTTTGTGAAGTTGAACAAGCGTTATTGAGGGTCAACCCACGCTCCAAACCCCGACTTCTTGCCGGTCTCGATGGAACGTTACAAAACTGGGACATTTAAGACCTCTGGTGCACTTAGTTCTCCTGGTGGAACATGTTTGAGAAGGGAGACGTTTCTGACGAACGTTCCTTTACTGATACCGCGACTACAGAATCAAGAATGTTCCAATAGCGTTCCTCGACGTCACTTGGGAGGTTATGGACCTCTGAGTTTGAAGTCGGGCCAACCTTGCCATTATTGGTTTAGCAAGATGCGAGATAATCTATAGCAAGCTTCGTGTTTTGACAGGGACGGGGGAACCGTGGCCAAATTGTTTTGCTGATAGAATAAGTCAAAGAACCATTCGTGTACCTCTTCAATAACGCTTGTATGACTAGGTCAGGTTTGTTAGTGTAACTGGGGCGGGCATTGCGGCAGGAACACTGTAAGCCGTGCGTCACCCGTAAAATGAACAACTGCCACCGTCACCCAAGGCGGCAGCGTTCGCCAATCGCCTTCCTTGTCACTGGATGCACCCACGACAAAATGCTGGAGAATCTTCCTTTCCTCCTCATCATCATCATTAATCCCTATGCCCCCCCTTCCCTCTTCCCCAGTGCAGGGCAGCGGGCTAGCGCACGTCAGCTCATGCCGACCTGTGCCTTTCCTGTAAATAAAATATCCCTCTCTCACTCTGGACAACCCTGCTACACTGATGCAGTTTTGGTGGTATTTATGGCAAGTACTCGATCATCTATGGGAGTCCCCATATTCATTACTGAATGATCACGTAATGCTACTACCTTGTCAATTTGGCTAACCTCTCATTAAAAAAGAAATATCGGACTCTCACAATTCTGGTACCAGAATAACGATGTTCTCACAGTGTAAAAGTTGCTCGGCATCTTACACATAGCGGCTTCCAATTTGCATTGGTCGCTTAGCATTGCACTGGGCGCTATCTCCAGTTGTCAGTCGCACTGGTCGGAAAGAGACAGCGATTATGTGCCAGTAACTACATATCTTCCCGACATGATACATATCTCGTAGGAGCCAACTGTCTGTCTCGTGTCGCCAGCTGTTGTCGTGCCGTTTGACGAGTTCCCAGAACTGACCAGATAGCGTTGATTCGTACACACGCGGAAATGCCAGGACCAAACAAGCGCGCATGAAGGCGTACCAATGGGCTTCTTGGCTGACACTAAGCACGAGCGACGCAGTTTTCTTTTTCGGGACTGAATATTGATGAACCAACCGGCAGACTTTCCTGAAAACATGCCCCCTCTGCTCAACCGAACGAATGTCCTACCTATGCAATCGGTGATACCCCGCCCCTTACGCGTGACTGGCCTTGACACAAGATTTCAACTTTGCGCAAGCGCGTGCCACCTCTCGGAGCGTCATTGACAGCGTTTTTCAACCGCTGATTCGAGATTTTTTTTTTTTTCTATAATCACTAAACAGCTGACCAGGTCGCGTTTGCTGGCTTTCACAAAGCCAACCGCTTCTTTCGACCTCCCAACGACGGCGTCACTAGTCCGCTGGTTGCCCGAAGTTGCTGGCGTGCGTGAAAGCGAGACGATACACAACGCGGAGCGCAGTCGTTGGCGCAACCGCAAAAATGACCGGTGAGTGTTCGGCGTTGTTTTGCCCTTTCGCGACTGCTGAGCCAGCTTACGCGGGGCCGCATGCCTCGATGAAAGCAACTCATGCCTACGCGTACGCGACGATACACACACACGCACTGCGGTCTACGCTGCTTTCCCCCACAGCTCGGCTAAAGAGGCTCACTTCTACGGAGATCGAGAGGGAGAAGAAATAAACAACACGAAATGTTGCGCACGAAGCACAGGACAAGTTTCCGAAGCGTGTTTTTCCCACTTCGGTTCCGATCGGCGAAAAAACCCAAGCGCTACTCGGACAGACCGCGCGCTGCAGTCCGCCGGAATGTCTCTTGCTGCGTGCACAGTGGTGCATCACTGCCTGCGATAGCACGCTTACTTTATTATTGCTGGACTCGCCGAAGCGTCCAACCATCACAAAAGCCGAGCGGCCAAGGAGACGACGTCGCAACTGCGTACGAGACGAGAGCAAAAAAGAAGTAATCGTCGCCGAGCGTCCGTCGTCGAAGGCGTTCCTTCTCAGCAGAGCGGGACGGTACGCTTACTCGAACACCGCCGGTTTTCCGCCGGTGCAAGAAACCAAGCAATTAACAGATATGACCGAACCACGCACAGAAACCCCCGGTCGAAGCGTCCCGAGTAAAAGGGGGGTAGGGAGGAGGGGGGTGAGGGGGGCGCTCGCTAGCTCACACCCGACACCTGACAGAAAATCGACAGGTTGTTTCCGTGCCAGGCGGCCCGTACATGGAACGCATCGGTATCCCCTCATCTCGTAACACTGAAGTCATATTCCCAACATCAGGGAAAGCGTCCATGCTTTTGCCAAGTTCTTTTGGCGTCCCGAATCTAGAGGTAGAAGCGCTTAATTTTGTTTGTTTTTTTCTGTTTAAGTGGCGCACGTTCGCTGTAATGTGCTCGCTGGCTGACGGCAAAGTATCTGCGGCTTCCACTCGTCGCGCAACCAATGAAATTTTCGCGGGCCGAGAGATACGTAGACATCTCGGAAACTTACCGTAATGTCTGGTGGGGGTAAACTTTTTCCTGCTGGCAAATGGACACCTCAACATGACAAGTCACACGCGCACTCACACACATACACACACGGACACGCACAAACGGATGGCCAGCGAACTAGCGAACAACCAGCCGAGAGCACGGCCAACCAACAGTTTCCTGGGGATGCGTAGCCAGCGAAAACCCGAGACGCGCTATTCCGTCCGCCCGCGGCTTTTGTGCTAGTTTCGTTTTTGGCGGACGGCGACGTGCGCCTCAGCGCGGCATCGACGGCGAATCAGCGGCAGTGCACGTCGCATTTCTCGTGCCTCAGAGGTTAACAAATTAACGTTTTCGCTAACGACGTAACTAACCTCAAAGGCACGACGATGTCAACGAACCTATGCCCCTGTGGTCAGTCAAATGGGACGCCGCTATTAAAATGTATTGGTGTCAGCTAGCGTGCCCATGCACTAGGCGCGAAGTTATTGCGCGAACTTTTGCCTCACTTAACACTGTCTTTTTTTTTTTATGAAGATTGGGCATTAATCATGCTAATGTGCTCGACAACATCGGCGTACGGTAAGGAGGTCCGGCGAAATATAAAATACATTGAAGATTTTACATCCGCAAATCTACAGTGAAAACAAGCGATAACGATATGTCGGTGCGTCGACATGCGTCAATGCTGAGAATTCCATGCAACATTTTTTTTTTTTTTCTATTTATCGAACGCTGCACGTATGTGTTTTCATTCGCACTACAGGCTACGCGCGCAGCCCCAGTAGCAACTACTACTAGCAAGCGCCGCATACTTGTTATTTTACGTGTCTCAATTATATCTTTTAACTTTTTATATTTAAATTTAGAAAATATTTTAGACGTGTGAGTAAATAATGCTCAACAGAGCAATTGCTGAACCCGTGTTCATGCGTCCTAGCGATGCGCTAGTGCATGTTTGTTTCACGTTTTGGGAGGAGCTTTCATCAGCTGCAGGCGACGATCAAGATAGCAAAGTAAGCAAGCTTTTCTGTTTGCCTTGGGTTGGGGATTAGATTTTATCTTTACATTCAACATTGTACCAGGTATTTCTGCGACATTCCCAGCAAGCTCGCCATTTCACTTTCTTTAGCTTTGTGCGGCTTCTAGGCCTACGTAGGCGACGCCGAAACTCACTCCCACGGTGTGCGATTTTGAAAGGTGCAGTGCGGACTCCGCCGTGATGTAACCGATGTTAAGCTAGGTCTTGAATAATCTCAACTTTGTTTTGCGCAGATGTCTGCCACTACGAACATCGCAAGGTTTGAGGATGAGATGAACAATATCCCTCTCGCTGACGAAGATGCTCAAGGTAATAAACGTTGTGGATTTACGGCATTTTCTGTGACCAGGTGCTTTGTCGAGCCCACACGGAGTTTCGCTAGTTTTCTTGTGCGTTGCTGGCAGAAATGGTTCACACTAGAACAAAACATTGAAAAAATAAAGACATAGCCAGCTTTTTATTGTGGCCGTTTAGTTAACATCGACCATGCTGCTGTCATCAAAACACAACCGAGCACCAAGACACAACGGTGACCTGCTTACGAGCGAATGACTTGGAATTTACAGATGAATATAGACTTGTTGCTTGTAACGCATGTTTGGTTAACAAGAATGCCCTTCTTGATGTTTACTTATTGACTTCGATCCACTGACACGCACAATCTTAGAATCTTCTTTATCTTCATAGCTGCATAACGCTCGCGCTTTATGAAAGGGGCGCTTGCATGGTGCTGAGATTTCAGTTCTCAGAGACATTGCCACAGCTCGCAAAACAATGGCGAAAACAATCTACAACTGTTGAGTGCGTTTTAAACATTGCCACAGGATTTTAAAGTTGGTTGAATCCATCAACATCTAAGGCACTTTAGTATTTAATAATCATTTTTATTTTTGCCAAGGTTGTTACAATGCCTGGTGTGCTTCAAAAATGCATTGTATGTTGTTGTTGTTGGGCTAGTTGGTTATAATTGACTTGATACACATTAGCACAATGAAAGACAACCAACACGAGAAAAGACAGGCCATAACTGTAACTAGTTCATCTGCAAGAAAACGCCTGACATACATACGAAGATACGTTCACGCTCTTGGCTCTCAAGCACTCATTGCAACAAAATTTCAGGTAATTGGAATTCATTGCAGAAAAGCTAAGCAGATTTATCACTAATTAAATCCTGTCCAATCTGTTTTACGCAAGTGCTGTATTGTGCAAGTATGTGTCAAAGCCTCATATGTTATCGCCGTCAGATAAGCCACCTGGAAAGCAGCAAGGGCCAAGAGCTGACTGACAAGAGTGCTGCTGTGAAATCTCTCTGCTCATTTCCTTTTCAATGCTTTGGCATTAAACCACCTCTTAGCCTCATGCTTCTTCATTGACTTGCTGTGTGCGCAGCTATACATTATTGCATCTACTGCAAAATCTTGCCTTTTCTATTGTGCAGATGAAAGCGACACATCTGTTTCAGCTTGCAGTGCGATGGGAACTCAGAGCATAGAGTCTATCCCATCCACTTATACCAATGGCAGCAGCAGCCCTGCGCTAACCTGTAAGTTGTGTAGGATGACTCCTTATTGGTGCATCTGTCTGACTGAATGAGTTGCGCAATGTCAAACACTGCTGTGGCACTCTTCACACAAGTTTGAAAGATAGAGCGACTGTAATATCCTGTAATACCCAACATATTATTTTTGCTACACTGGGCTTGATATCCTAAAATTCTTGCTTAAGCACAAGAAACGTAACGTATAGCCTATAGTAGCGTTTTTGATGTGCTGGAGCGAGTATTCAGCTGCACTAGTTATGTTTTTGCTCGAATTACATTTCATTGTTTTTTTTGTTTTTTTTTTTTTTTGCACGAATGTACTCTCCTTGGCCAGAAGTATAGGCGATTGAACAAGTTGTTCTAAATTTCCTTGATGTGGGCATCAAAAAGTTCAAAAATAACTTTTCCAGGTGTAATTTTGCATGACAACACACTCTAAGAAAAGTTTGCACCCTTTGGGTCTTGTCTTGTCCGACAACAATAGTCATCTATCTTGAGCGCATTTTCTTCCTATAATGCTGCGCGCCCGGTACTTCAAGGTCTCAAACGACATGCTTGTTATCACCACGACATAGCATTCTCAAGAGGAAAATAGCAAAGAAATGCAAGTGCTACACGCGTGTGGTATTTGATTGTTTCACCGAGGCGCGCGGGCGCCATCACTCGAGAAAAGAAGAGGAAGAACGAGCTGGGCTCGCGCTGTGAACCTAACCGGTCAGCGCTGCAACCGCTGTTGTAAATACATCCTGCAAATAGTTGCCCGTCTTGCCGACTCGTTCTTCGCGTAACACAAGCAAGGCAGATGACAATTCTTGTTGTGGAGCAAAATAAGCCCCAAAGGGTGCAAGCATTTTCAAGAGTGCAGTCTAGAAAATGTTTACACCCCATGGGGTGTATCTTGTCTGCAAACAATATAATCGTCATCTGTCTTGTTTCCGTTTTCTATCTGTAAAACTCTGCGCTCGCTGCTTTCCTGTCAAAAAAGCTGTGTCATGCAAAAACCCACATGTCATTCATGATCTGAATGACCGGCTTTTATTTCTGGGCTAGGTAAGCATATTTCATGTGATGTGATTTCGATTATGATTTTTACACATGTGGTGCCGCAGCTGCAGAAAATATGCTGTCAACTACTTCATGCATGCCATTTTTTAATTTACAGTGGTACTGAATTTTTCTGTGAAATAACTTGTGCAGCACATTTTGGGGGAAGCAATAGCACAACTTATCAAATACGGCATCTTGCATTGCATCTATTGCAAATGCAAAAGTCGCAGCCACCAAAATCTGTATTCGGAAGGCTGAGAGCAAAGTTTGCATATCCAGTACGTCAGCTCTTCATGTGAAAATGGGATAGTCTCATTATCCCACTGAGCAAGCTTCAGGTGCCCTGAAAAAAGTGTATTATGACTTTGAGATTGCTCCTTAAGTACCTGTTTAGTGCTGTAGCTTTGCTATCTTGTGATCTTGTTTATAAGATATTTCTATGTTATGGTATATGCACAGGCTCCGCCACAGTTGCATCGTCATCCTATGCATGAACTCATTGAAAACTCTTGTCTATAGCCCTGGATCCGGACATGAGCCCCGATGAAGCCGAAGAGAAAGCCAGGCTGATTTCACAAGTACTAGAACTCCAGAATACACTTGATGGTCAGTTGCAGCCTGCAGTTTGCTTTTTTCTCTCTTTCAACAGAGTTGCAAAGCATAATGAATCGCTGGTGGCCTGAGCGAGGTTTTAAAACTGGTAACATTGACCACTCAAGCCCTGCATTTTACGGCAAACAGGAATCCTGAACTAGGAAATGAACTAGTCTTGTTCGTTTTTGTGTTCATTCATTTATCATTCTTTGGTTCAACATGGCACAATGTGATGCATAAGAAAGGATGTGTGGAGAAGGCATTTCTGCCTGTCCACTGTGCAGGAACTAGACATTGATATGTGCGAACTCGCATCCAGGGAACTTGACCTATGCTTACTGAATGTTGCCTTGTGACAGTGAGCATTTTATTGACTGCAGAAATGAGTGAACCGAACATGGTGGATTCAGCCGTTGTTTGCCAGCTTGCTGCTATTCATGGGAATCCCTGCGAAAAAGACATCTGTAAGGTGCCTGCCCGGCTGATGCACTTTGCTTGACACACTCGCATCGGTAATGCATACCTGCCAGCTCTCCCGATTTGTCCGGGAGACTATCGAATTCCAACCGTTTTTCCCTATTGTATGAGCACGGCCATAAATCTAAAAAAAAACTGCAACTACCCCAACCGGGAAAAAATAAAACACAGAAAGAAAAAAGTGTTATGTAGCACAGCTGCATCGTAATTAGCATTATGCGCCAGGTAGCTAGCTGAAGTCAAATTTAAACCCAAACCATTTGTCTGTAGGCAGTGTTGGCCTAACTCACTTCACTTCACATCGAGACGTGCCCTGAGGAGTGCTCTTGAGACAAAGGTCCGATATGCATTTCATTATGGCCGGTTCCCTTAAGTCAACTTCGTCGTTATACAGTTTTGTTAGGCGGTGAAGCATATTAAGAGTGAAAAAGGGCCACTGTTGCTGAACATAGGACGTGTTCCTTAATTATGCACATGCCCATGCGTTGTCTCCGATCTCAGTACAAGTGCCAAGACATGTAATAACTGTACTGGTAGCCATTATGCACTATTTCAGGCGTCCTTGGTGAATCTCTTTAATTTCGCTGTCCTCAGGTTGGCAGGTATGGTAATGCGTGGTGCCTATAGCTGTCCATCTCACTACTTCTAGCAGAGTGAAAAGGCATGCTAGTGACCAGGCTAGCATCCTTGTAGGATGCTAGGTGTCTCAAACTACATCATATATTGGGTCACATAGAACACACCTACACACTTGTCTCCAGGCAGCACAGTAGCAGAATTAGGGCTGGAAAAGTGGTAAAGTTGCCTAAGACTATAGTTGTGTACAACTTAAGCAGGCAGGAAAGGCCCCACTCAGATGACCGAAGTGCGGCAGCCGATTGCCTCCGCGACTGAACAAATAGTCCTGCTGTTGCGGCTCGGCCCAGCTCGAAGCGCGGGCTGCCATGTTCTCCTTCAGCGGGTTCACCGGCCGTCCAGCTCATGATGTCAGTCTAGAGTGCGCGCCCTTTGATGGAGGCTCGTGTGCATCCGCCTTTGAGGGGCAAATGCCGCTGCCTTCTAAAGTTGTACCCAACTATAGGTCAGTTGAGGCTAGCTGTACATTTTATCAGCTGCACCAATGCACGAAATGAAAACACACAGGAAAAACTGTTTATGTGAAAGTTTTGTGAACTTGAGCTGTAGCTGCACGAGTGTCTGAATCTCAGCCAGTTGGTATACAGCCACAATAGGCCATCAGTTGAATCGTGGAACACCAGACAAATACGAGCATATGAAATGCACTGCAGCAATGTGTATCTCATTCTATTGTATTGTTACGGGTTCTGCAATTCAGCCAACGGTTTATCATGACGTACAACTGTACTATTATGTCATTGGAGACTAGTCTTCCGTATCTTCACAAGTAGGACATGAGCTTTGCATTTTGCCCTTTAAAACACTGTGGCATGCTTTCTTTAAGCTGTGTTGTAGATGATGAGTGCATTTTGGAAAAAAACCTTACGCTATAACCAATTGCGTAAAGAAATGAACCTGTGGATTTTGTGGATCTTGTGTATGGACAAATGCTTTGTTAGTGTGTACTTGTCTGCTCAGCTGCAGTGCCTAGCATTTGAAGCAGAGGAAGTGCAGGGAGCGTGCGCCACTGTTTGATTTCACAAGCTTTATTCTTGTTTGCGGGATCAAATCCCGGCCGTCGCGGCCTCATTTCGATGGGGGTGAAATGCTAGAACGCCCGTGTCTTGTGCATGTTAAGGATCCCCTGATGGTCAAAATTAATCGGAAGACCCCCACTACGGCGTGCCTCATAATCAAATGGTTTTGGCACGTAAAACCCCTGAATTCAATTCGAAGCTTTATTCTTGCATGGTCTCCATCATGCTACTCGTTTTAGGGTGGAAGGGCACATTGGCTTTCTTAATGGCAGTGCGGTAGACAGATGTTAGGGAAGTTAGGGAAATGGCCATTCAAGTTTACATGGCGACAGCCTTGGCATTCACTGCCCTTAAAGGGACACAAAAGAGAAACACACAGTCGTTTCAGACTGGAAGGGTATCTTCCCAAATTGTATATTTTCGTTTGGTGGTCAGTGGATATGACTGAAATCTTCATACATAGTACTCTTTGATTTTCAGCATACTACGAACGCCCCATAATTTCTGAGACTATGCCAAGGAGTTGCACTCCTCTGTTCTGGGATGTTCTGTGTCATGTCACTTCAAGTTAATGATAATGTCAGCTTTTGTTCCCTGCCGTCACCCCCTCAGTTTTGGTATCAAACCCATTTATTTTTGTGAGCTTCTTGTGACGTATCCACTCGTGTTTCCAAACAAAATTTGACGTAGAGGCTGCTCTATATTCACACTACCTGAAGCTAGGCCTTATACATCCTCCAAGATTTCATTGCAGTTGGCCTTAATTCAAGTTAATGCCCAAACTGAGGTGCCGACAACGTCTCTTGACATCGTGGTAATCCTGTGCTTTCGCATAATTTGGATATTTCTTGTGGAGGTAAAAGCACCCAGAGGCTGCAAAGTTGTCTCTGCTTATTTTGAAATTCAGTCTAATTCTTCTTCAAAGACAAACCAATGACTAGCCCCAAAGTGCTGTCAGTCTACAACTTCACTAGGGGGGAGCCTGTTCACGCAAACTTCAATGTAGTGTGGCCATGTGTTTTTCATTTTTGCATCTTTTCTGGCTTATCAAGCCTCCTCTCACAGCAGGACAAGCTTGCTTTGTTTGCCAGAAGCGTAACCTACCAGTATAGCTCTACCTTAGTTTAGTGTCCCTCTAACTAAGTTGGATGGAAACAGTAGCTTACCAGTTGACTCGTGATTCTAAAGACCTGTTGTACACTTTTCCACAGACCTCTCCCAGCGTGTGGATAGTGTGAAGGAAGAGAACTTGAAGCTCAAGTCCGAGAACCAAGTCTTGGGGCAGTACATCGAAAACCTCATGTCTGCCTCCAGTGTGTTCCAGTCCACTTCACCAAAGACCAAGAAGAAGTGAACAATGTATGCAGGATTGCCGTGTACGTTGAAAAAAAAAAGGCACTGCTGCTGCTGTTCCTGCTTAGCGATGCGTAAATGAGGACACAATGCACACTGGGGAACCGGTGCTGACCCCACACAATCGGCCATTTTAATTATGCTTTGATGTTGCCTTTCCGAGTCCCGCTGTCCTTTTAGTCTTACTGCTGTCAATTGCAATGTCTGTAGTCATCAGTGTGGACAATTCATCAAGGTGTGTAGCAACCTGGAAAGCTGGTAATGTTTGTCATGGAAATTTTAAGGGCCCAGAAGAAATCTCGAAATACTGAGAGATTACCAGGTGAAAGAATAACTTTTAATGTTTGGCGTGCCTGATTCCCCACAAGGCTTTCTAAATTATTGACTGTGTTTCCATCACATTTGGTGTTGTTTCAGCTCTGAACTGCTGGACTATGATTAGAAAGGGCATTTTCTATGGATGAAATCTACGGATAGTTTGCCACCGCACCACTCATTAAATTTTTGGATAAAACCTGGAAAAGTCAGTAAATGTTAAAAAGTGATACGTATTGCTAGAGATGTTGCTTTAGTTACTGTGTCGACTCATGCAAAAGCTGCACCTCTAACCGTAATCAATAACTTCAAGGAACAGTAATTTAGTTTTACCTGTATTTAAACTACCACAAACCTAGAGAGATAAGGAAGCCATCTTCCAATGAAAAAAAACAGACTCCGCTTGGCTGTGTCGAGCCACAGCCATAGTTGTATGAATGTATGTTTTATAGTAGCCAGTGTTATCCATCCCGGCCTATGTGAGCATATAGGGCATTGTGATCTAAAGAAAAAAGTGCACACTTTCAGAAAAGAATCTCTGCGAGCACGAGTATGTGTGCATTACCTACACAACCTTTCACAGAAAATTTTGAAAATAATGAAGGTGGTGCTATTATAACGTGATGTACCATATATAACGTGATGCAGACAGTGACACAAGATAGGGAATTTTTGCACCTTGGAGAATAATAGAACTCGCAAGTTCAGCGAAACTGAGTGTATGCCCATGTTTTTTGCTCGTGGCATGACTTGTCAAGTTCTCGTTTAAGTTATTGGAAATTGACACTCTGTATGCGGGCTGGCAGAAGCAAAAAAAAAAATAGGGCATTGACCTTCGTGACTGAAACTTTACCGAAAAGTTTACATGGCGAGTAAATGTAAATCTTGTTCCACGCCCATATTCATTGATAGCAGGCATTATTGACAAAGAGATGATGGTAAATGCTCCATAGGCAACCAGCAGAGACTGAAAATCTCCAATGTGATGCATTTTACTAGGACCTTACACTAGAGTGTAACATAATTTTTCAGCAAAAATCAGGAGAGTGTTTGGTGTTTTCTTCGGCACACCTTAAGTCATAGGCCAAAAAATTCACATCTGATTTTTAATTAAAGACCAGAACATTCAATGGAGGAAAGAGTGTAACCTGACTGGGGTAGCAGTTTCAGTGTTGGGCAGAGCACGCATGTCTGCTTGTTAGAGGTTCATTACATTGCAGAAATGCACTTTATTTCAGCTGCTAGAGATGTTATTAGTTGTACATTTCTGTTATGTCACTTAATACATGCCTTTCTGGCTGGCTGAAGCATAGTGCCGCCATTTAATAGCATTCCATTCCACAACTTAAGAACGCTGTAGTCAACCTTGAAGACAATACACCCTTTGAGGTGATTACTATTATAGTATCCTGCTAAAGTTACTAGAGTGAAATCTCGCGCTGTCATCGTAAGAAACTCTATAGGCACTGCAGTCATTGAAACACTACAACACTGATGGGGGGTACCATACACTTTTGTACAATTCGGACATGGCTTAATTAAAAAAAGCAAACAGGCTTCTGTCATTGTTCTTTTTGGCTCAAGTAGAGAAACAGTTTTTTAAAGCAGTAGAGTCTTTCACCTTGACAACTAGTTATGTCATTTCTAATGTATGACACTTGTTGTTTACACAGCAATTTTTATTTGAAATGTTCCGAAAACAGTGGTAGAAATTGGAGGGTAACTGAAGCAAATCATTGCCATGCAGCAAAACTGCCTAAACACATACTTGGAAGGTTGTTCAAAGCCAAAGGCAGAAAGTTTAGACAAACTTATGTACTACCCGTCAGTCCTATGCTGGATGCAGCGCTGCACTGATGTCTTGCAAAGCTGCTAGTAGCAGATTTTCCTCTAGTAAGTTTAGTATGAAGCTCCGATTGCTATTAACAGTATGAACTGATTATTCAGGCATTTGCAGCCGCTTAAAGCCACTCACTGCTGAAAGGTCTCTTCTGGTGTTACTAATTGCCGTGCTTTGCTTCCAAGTTCAAACGCTGCTGGTAATGGGCTTTCTCAAATTGGACTATGTGAGCTTCACCATTCCCCTCTCGGCTTTGTGCGGTAACCATTGCAGATGGTGTTGGAATGCTGAGAACAGACGAAACCAAAACTAAGATGACTGGCATACAGGTCTATTCTGTGTCTCAATTGAACATCTAAGACCACTGGACAAACATTTGTGGCCAGATGAAGCCAGGTTGGAAAATGAAAGAGTTTGCTGTGCAAAGTTCAACTTTTGTTGCTATCATGCTTCTTATAAGGGTGGTTCTTAGTGTCGATGCATCCCGTTGACAGCTTCACTGACCATCCTGCAGTAAAACGTTCATGTAATGCCATGTTAGGCGGGAAGTTATTTAGCATACCAGGAAAAGGGCAAAGCTTGTTGCATAAAATGAGGTATATAGCGCATTTCTCTACCCATGACATGCATATTGTTTTGAACTTTCTATAGCAGTCTCTCTACATCATTCATGCATGCACATGGGTGAATCAAGTAAACGAGCATGCTAATAGATTAAAAAAAAACGATTGTGTGTGTGCAGTGTGCACGTACCAAATGCAGGTGGCACACTTTTAGAGCAGCAATACAGTTTGACTGCCGATCCCCATGGTCTCTACTTTTGTTCTCAACAATATATAGATGCTTTATTGGTAAACTGTTCAGCACATGTCTTCATCCCTTCTTTGGAGTGTTCTTCTCCACAGTGTTAAGGGAAGCAGCTCTTTGTTTTTGAGAACATTTGGAGCAAATGAATCTGCAGGTAGAAGAAAACTGTACTACAGGTTTTACTGCCAGTTGGCTGAACATATTTAGCTTGGCATCAAGGACCATGCCATACAGCTTGTGTGTGCGCTGAATACAGAACATGTATACCACACCACTCCTGCTTCACTGGCACAAACCATGATTTTTCTGCGTCTTGTGCAAAACACAATTCTAGTCACATAAAAAGTGCTTTATGTTGCAGACCTCTGCATTTTTTGTATTGCTGCCTGTGTGATCTCAATAAAGACCACTACATGCTGCAATGGTTTGTGTTTGTATTTAAATGAACAGCTGTTACAATTTCACTGTGTGGTTTTTGGGTTCTTCATGCATGCGTAACCAAATGTCACTGCCTCTAGAAATGGGGCCAGTACAGGATAGGAAAGTATTAGATTACATGTGCAGCCTGGCAGTGAAATCCTTTGCAAAATGTGTAATGCTTCAAGCATCAGAAGCACTAGGGAAGGCAGAGCGGTGTTTATATTGTAGCGTATTTGAGTGCCTTTAGCGGGCACAAAACCGCACAAGATTTGGTAGGTCTTGCTATACCAGACAAGCTGCAGAGCATGACATTGCAAATATTCAGCACTGCTGCCATCACATTCTGCGCAGGCAAAATTTACAAAAGTTACTTTGCAAAGATTCTGGTTTGAAGCAGTAAAGAGAAGTTTTGACACAGTTGTCTGCGCTTTTATTCTGTACTACGCCTGTTCGCTTATAGATTGCAGCTTGTCTATCATCATCATCAGCCTTATTCTTATCTCCACTGCAGGACGAAGGCCTCTCTCGGCGATCTCCAATTATCCCTGTCCTGCACAAGCTGATTCCAACTTGCGCCTGCAAATTTCCCAATTTCATTACCTGCCTAATTTTCTGCCATCCTCAACTGTGCTCCCCTTCCTTTGGCACCCATTTTGTAACTGTAATTACATTGTCGAGTTGAACATCTTAAATTTGCACAGTGGGCATTGAGGTACGCCATAGTGGAGGGATCAAGGTTAATTCTGACCACCTGGGGTTCTTCAATGTGCACCCAAAGCGTGGTATACGAGCATGTTTGCATTCTGCCCCCATCAAAATGCAGCCACTGCGGCCAGGAATCAAATGCGCGGACTTGTGCTCGGCAGCAGAATACCATAGCCACATGAGCCACTGCAACAGATAGGCCATAGAGTTTCTCACTATAGTGAGCAAACTCTATGACATAGGCATCAGTTTCACTTGACTTGGAGGTAGAAGAGCCATTTGCTATGTGGGGTGGCTAGCTCCAACGTGTGCGCAAGGACTTGCACTAGGTTTTGTGTGTCTACATGCGCTTTGCGGCCACATGAGCAGTCGTAAAATCTGCTTTAAATTTACGTAGGCAGCTTATTGGAGCTGCGCGATATTCTTGAACCATGGAGCAGCGCTGCTACTACTCTGTGCACAATGATGCCACTTTTAGTCTACCTTAGGTACATTGGCACCACCTTTTAAGTGTACAGGGACCTTATACATTATGTGTAATTTAAAGCTAAGCTTTCTAGGAGAACTCTCGAACTTTGCTGACCGTGGCTGCCGCTGTCTTGCCAAATAATTCGCGCAAAAAGAATACAAGAAATTAATGCCTGAAGATGGGATTGAATCCGTCTTGCTGCACAACAGCCCAACACTCTAACCATTAGGCCACAATCTTTTTTTTTTTTTTTTTTTTGTACTTACTGTGTCAAGTGCAACGCTGTAAGCAACAACCCCACAAGCACTAGCCAACACACTATGCTTTGATGGCCTGAAAAAGACTTAAATTGCACGAAGTGTACACCTTGCAAGACAGAAAGCTACAAGCATTTTTGTACCTAAAAGAGTGGCAACAACAGGCAACCGATCAAGAGGTAGTACCAGTCCAGCTGAAAATTTTCTAGGTCGTACATGTCCTTGTTTGTTAGGGACGTTCTACAAAGGACTGAAGAAAGTTTTTATTTTGAATCGGCATACCATCTGATATTTGATTGCATCCTATGAAGGCGACACGCCATTTGATATGTTTTTCCTAATTGACTACATAGTTTCCGGAAGACACGCATGATGGAATGTAGTGCTGAGCCCATTACTTCTTCGAAATTTCAGTTTAATCCAATAATTGTTCATTAAGTCACAGCCACACGCATACTTCTCTAGTGCCAACACCAATTAGCTCTTTCAGACTATTTCTATGCGAGTCACGTTGCACACCGCGTGCACAAGAGATCACGTTTGTACAAGAGCACATGTGTGCGTATCAGTTTCCATTTGGCCACAGATGCTGAAATGAAATGGGCAAATAACAGTCAACCTAACCACTGTCTTTCATGTCGCACTTCTCTCTGCATATCCCTTTCCTCACCATTCCTCCCTAAATAAATAAAAATGTCACCTTCGTCAACGTCTCACAGTATGTATTCGCATGAACTGCTGTCAGCATCTTTGCATAGCTTGTGAACGATGTGATCCATAACACTGCATGACATTGAAGTTATCACATTGTGGTGCACAAACAAACATTACGTGAGATTGAATGTTGCAGCTGTATGCACTGCGTTCAGTTTTATAGCATTTAAATAACTGCTTCACGCAGATTCAAATTTGAGCATTGGATATGTACAAGTTTTTTTATAACTATCAAAATTCACTGTTAAAACTTTTCCTTCTCTGTTTTCGGACACCAGCACCAAATATGTGGCCACAATTTTTGCAGTTCTATACTAAGTGTTAGCTACATAAAAAGTATATTCCTGCAAAGTGTCGTGCATGTGTTAACGTCTACTTTTCAGTGCAAAATGCATGAAATCTACATTCTGCAGATTGAAACTATGTTAGAATGGTAGCTACTTTCTTGCTAAAACCTAATGTGGGCATGCAGAACTATTAACTGGATTGCTGAAGGAAATTTCTCGTACTGGGATTTCATAGATTTCCCATGGATATACAGAATATTATAATATTAATTGGCCATACAATGGATAGAAAGGTTACCTGAGAAGATCATTTTCGTAGTCAGTCTCCATCGAGATGAAACTGCTCTGGCCAGAAATGAAATTTGCAAACTTGGCCTCATTAGAACGTAACAACCAGAGGGAGGATTGTACCTGTACTTCCTGGCTCAGTAATGTAGCGGTTAAGTAGCTTTTGCCTCATATATTTCATCCATATTTAATGTTCCTACATTGTGCACCCACCTTAACATCATTAGGCGATATAAACTACAACAATTTCCTGCTTTAATCGCATTATGCTGCTGTGAATTCGGAGAACGTAAATGCCAGTACCAAGGTGTCAGTAAGAAGGAAAAAAAAAAAAAAAAAAAACTGCGGAAAAATGACGAGACGAGTACACAGGGCTGGCGCAAGCTGATCAGCGTATCAAACACGCTGTTCAAAGAACGTACGTACGAAGACTGCGTACTTTTGCCCTGTTCAATGCAAGATTGTATGCACCTGAACTAAACATCAACAATACAGTTTATTGGCACTGTAATACTCATAAATGCCCAACCAAGAACTAGTATGAAATTCCAAGTGAAAGTTTAACCAAACGACACTAGAATTCGATCCATGCCACGCAGTTATGGTACTCATCAGCGATCAAAATACACGGCTACAAAGCAAAATAAAGTTTATTCATGACATACGTACACCGTGATAACGGCTTGTCATTCAGCTATCCTACGACTTGAATACGTGACAGTCAGTAGCCTTTCCTTCCTCGGAACCTTTGTCTGTTGTCTAACTGGAAAAAACATGTGAGAAGAGGTATTAAAAAAAAAAAAAAAGCAGGCAATAAGCCACCCATAAGTGCAGTCCCTAAATGTCAAGGTAGCCCTTCGCTTTTATCAATAGCAAAAGCGAAGCTCACCATCGAGCGCTTGCATTCAAAGAAGAGAGTTTTCAAATTGTGACACTCCATCGGAATCGACGGATGGTTTGCGCGCAAGCATTCCTTTGGCGTCAATTTTTCCTGTTAAACAAAACAACAAAACAGCGACACATTTTAAAATTTGAATGAAAGTATTTGCAGCAAATCTACAACCCAGCCACAAGTTGATTTGAAGCGTAAGCTTGCCTTTCGAACACAGTCTGTAGCAAGTAAGCAGCGCTTCAGATCGTCCCGAACTCCTTCACACGATTTGTGCGGTGCTAGTGCACTGTCTTCCTCCGTGTATAACGGCATTTTCTTTACATTCGTGGGTACTTAGATCATTACAATAGTTCGCACATGTAGCGGCGGCTGCTCACAACCAAAACTTGCATATGCGACCGCTAATGGCTTTGACAAGTCTCTGGCTTCTCGTTATAACGGAATCCGGAGCGTAATCCACAGTCATCATCAGTTTATGCTTCCGGCTTTCGTTTGTGCACATGTGCCTTGCCAGCAAGCCGCATGCGTGAAGTTGGCAATGCGCACTTGAGTACCGAGAGCTTACTGATGCTGAATTGTAACAATGGCCAGCATTAATGGAAAGAGCCCTTCTACGAATAACGAAACCATCTTCGTGTGTTGCTTTGATGGCTGCTCTGCAAGTTTTCCGAACGGGAAGAAACTAAAATGGCACATGCGGGTACACGACGGTGATGTGAGTGTCTGACATATTTTGCCAAGAAAGAATGTGTCATATCATTGGCGAAGTTTTTGTATGGTGCAAGCTTTTGTTAGAACTTTTGCATAGAACGTGAAAGACTGTCATATAAATTTAACTGAAAGTCTTGTGTAGCTTTTTTTGAGTTCAGCGTGCGACCTCGATTGTTCGCGTTGTGTAGTAGCATTTGCCTCACAGAGTGTGATGCTGAAACGCAGGTGCTGTGGTAGGAGTATGAAATTGCCATATGTATGATTAAAAAGAAGGCTAGGTTCTGACTGGTGTTGTAAAAGTCGCGGGGCCCTTTTTTGTTGTTGGGTGTGTTTTTCGTTGCGACGATAGATTCGATTTTATACAAGTACTGCTCCAGGAGGGCACATGTAACCGGCAAACGGAGGCCTCAGGAGAGCACCTGAGATTATAATAACGTTGTGTCTAAAGGTACGTCGGACGTACTTGCTTTGCTTCCGTTTCGCTAGCTCGGCGGCTCCCGCCTACTGATTTTTGCACATGTTTTTGCAGAAGAACGTCTATTTAACTCAAAGTTTACCATTAAAAAATGCTTTTGAAAAGTTACGGAGAGCAGCATACGAAAAGCTTGGCACGAGCGAAGATGCTGCTCCCGGTCTCTGCTACGGCTCCTACTGCTCCCCCGTGAAAATCAGTGATGTTATATTTTTAAGGTAAAGCGCCGTAAGGCGCAAGCAAAGTATGATCCGGCATTACTGACTCTGCACGAGCGCCGCAAGCGCGAGAAAGTTTGTACTGCTCCCCCGGGAAAATCGGTGATGTTATTTTGAAGGTAAAGCGCCGTCAGCCGCGAGAAAGGTGTAATCGGCATGTCTGACTCGGCACGAGCGCTGCAGGCGCGAGAAAGTCTGTCCGACGTACACCCAGCAACGAAAAAAGCGCCCCGTGACTTCAACACCAGTCAGAACCTTGCCGCAGAAGTCTTGCTATACTTCGCAAGAGCACGTGAGCTTATAATGAAGAGGCAGCGGCACAGGACCTTCAGGGCAACCAATGGGCAGCTGGCAAAGTGATCGTCAGTTTAGTGTCCGGAGAGCAGGGACCGTATTCTGAAACGGGGGGGATCCACTTTGGCGATAGTATCGCCTCGGCTACAATATTGCCGGCGTGCGCTGATTGGCTGGTTGAGCAAAATTGAATGACGTCGTGCTCAACCAGCCAATCAGCTCATCAAATTTTGCTGAAAGAGCCAATTAGCACGTGCCATTGGCCAAGGCGATAGTATCGTCGAAGTGGATCGTTTCAAAATACAGCCCCAGTAATCACGCGAGATGTGCTTACATCTCATCACGTGACTTCAGCGCACAATGTGCACTTGGGGCAAAGCTTTTTCACACACCTTCATGACAGCCGTGACGTGTGAGCATGCAACGAACCTGAGCTCCTCAGCTTCTGAATACGCAAAGATAGTTCATAGCCTATATATGTAAGGGCACTCGGGGATCGAACAGTTATTCAGGTTGCTCCTGGTAGTTTAAGATGCCAATGCACGGAACAGGAGACTTAAAGCTAACATTTTTGTGCTTGGTGACCTACAATGTCAACAACTAAACCTTTGATGCTGTTGCTTCCCTCCTCTGTAATAGAATCCAAGTTCTTGGTATCTTGCTTCATGCTTAGGTGTGGTTGTGGTGGCTAGGCTAATCTGTTGCCCAGGGAGGCTGGGGTATGTGATTTAATCTTAAACTATGGGAAAGCTGGAGTATTATGCCTGATATTTCATCGTGCCTAAATGGTGTTCAACTTTTTTTTCCATTGATTTTATTATGCAGCGGCCCTTTGAGTGCACATATGCAGGCTGCAACAAGAAGTACACACGGCAGTTTCACCTTACACGGCACATGAAGAAGTCACATGAAAGCAATAAGGATCAAGTAAAATCTTTCAAGTGAGTATGCAAAACAGATCCTCCTTTTTGAAAGGTGCAAAGTCATAATGTGTATTATTTTCTGCACAGATGTGTACACGGCAACTGTGACAAGGTGTTCTCTTGTGAAAATGCATTATATAAGCACATGAAGTATTCTCATGAGAAGCGGAAGTTCCAGGTGAGTATTAAGAGCTAAGCCTTTTGTTGTTGTCTGATCACACTTTCCATAACCTGTTGGAAAGGGTTTCTGCAAAATGAAATTCTAATGATTTTTCTTTTATTATTCTTTTGTACTGTTAGTGTGAACATTGTCCAAAGGCATTTGTGAAACATCAACACCTTAAAGTCCACAGCTTCGAACACACTAAGGTGTTGCCCTATCCGTGAGTATAAATATCTCTTTGTATCGCTGTTACCTTTCTTCCAAGCATGCAGCACGGGCGGCAATTGGAGAGCTAATTATTATGCAGGAGTGCTGTGTGTAAAATATTCTTATTATATTTATGTACATCTTTATATATTTTTTAAGGTTCTTTTGATTTCTATAAATGTTCGCTAACAACTCTTGTCTTTCTTCCGCATCACTGCGCACTAGCAAAAGTGCCGAACAGTCCTAAACTACACCGAGTATTTCAGTGACTATCTGATTATTAAAAATGTGATTCGAGGCACAATTATTTTTTTGGCTGTCCAAGATTCACATGTGTAAGGCATCAGAATTCATTAATAAGTGCCAATATTACCAATAAATAATTTCATGAATTAATAGCCCTACGTGATGACATTAAGAGGGACATTGTAATTGCAGAATTGCAGTCAGCCAGCACAGAAAGCAAATCATTTGCTGGAAACTCTGTGCACCGCTCTTTAGAAATACGGACTCAAATTGCACAGCAAAGTACAGTGGCTATGGTGTTCTGCTGCTTAGTGCAAGGTTGCGGGTTCATTTCCAAGCCACACTCCCATAAGGGTGAAATGAAGAAATGCTTATGTGCCGTGCTTTGGATGTGAGTTAAATAACTCCTGATGGTGAAAATTATTCTGCAGCCCCACACTATGGCATCTCTCATAGCCCACGAGATGCTTTGAGGCACTAAACCCCATAATTTAATTTGTGATTTTTCTGCTCTGCAAATTGATGTATACATATATGCCCAATGTGCACAATGCCACGAAAGGAGATAGGTAGTTGTGACTGGTTGTACACTAATTCCAAGGTGTTCACAACCTGTTTGTAAATAAGAAATGGAAAATAAAAGGAGACCAGCAGGAAGGGAATGGAAAGGCTAATCGTGTGTCAATCGTCGATGGGTGTACACAGGTTATTGCCCTAAGAATGAGAGGACGCCTTAAATATAAATTAAGATGTGCGGAGATGCAGTAAAATTGGACAGGGGGCCATCTGGTATTCAAGATTTGTAGAGATCTCAAGTCACATTGTGGACACCACAAAAAAGTTTGTAGGCCACTCTTCTCGATATTTTGCAGAGAGCACACTACCAGGAAGCAGTGGATCATGCTCCATGTAGATACAGTAAAATAAATCTACTCTGGTATACACTCCGAGAAACAATGAGTGAAATTGCCAACACAGTGTGGGAACAATTTTTTCATAGAGTTTATTGCAGGTGTGGCCAGAAAAAAGAACCACAGATGAGTTCATTGTATTGTTCAAAAGCCACAGAAAAGCACAGGAGTTACAGACCTTAATGCCATTGGCTGCCTTATGACTGCTTGTTCTCCTGACTAGGTGGCACTGGTTTAGTTTCTGAAAATGGCAGCTGGGCACTGGAGTGGTGCTAAATTGTCAAGCACAATAGGTCCTAGTCACACCTCTGTACATAGCGGCTTTTTCACAACATCCCTCAGCATCCCGGATATTGGAATAAAGGTTAAACTTTTAATTTGAATACTGCACACGCTTATAATGTAGTTGACAGTGACTGCCTGTGAGTAGCCAGCCAAGTTGCAACTGTACCTGGGGATGAGCTAATAAAAAATCTGTACAAGCTCAACCCACAAAACCACACCTGCCCTTTTTGCCTTGATACTTTGAAACAGTTACCTAGAGTAGAGAAGCGGATATAGAAAGAAGTTTGGCTGTGCCTTGACATCACAGAAACGGGCAAGCACAATTTTCTGGCACATCCATAGAAGTTCTCCAAGTTAGACAACGGTATACTTGCTGCTGCATTCTTAGGTTGTCACAGACTGCAGACTTAAAAAGAGCCCACAAGCCATAATTTTGTAGCATGTGGAACATTTCCTTGCCTTCATCGGTGAATAATTACAGCCGATTTTTCTACGACAGTATTATGTAACAAGTAGCTCACTTTTTGGAAGCTGCAGTAAAGGCATTAATAACCTTGCGTAATACAATTCACTATTCACAGCTGCCCAGAGCCAGGATGTGACAAGGCTTTTTTGCTGCCAAGCAAGCTCAGAGCTCATCAAAATACACATAAAGGTGAGCGGAAAGCCATGCACATGGTCACAGATGTCTTTACAGAGCTCAAAATGTTCACATTGTTGCTTTTTTTGACGTTGATGCCACACTCATTTGAAAAAAGTCTGCTTGGCCGCTGAAGCGTTAACCGTACTACTTACTAACGAACACCCCCCTTTTTTTCCCCATGAATTTGCCCAGAAGTACGGGGGTATGTTTATTTATGCACGGTAAAGTTTTGAGGGAATTTTTTTATACAGCACCACTAAGTCTAACGTATGTGGCCACCACTGAGCCTAGGTAGTGCTAAGGAACATGCAGCATCCGCAGTCAGCCATCATCATCATCCAAAATTAAAATCGGGCACTGCTTGTGGGGTAGAGTTGCTGGTGCAATCATTATGTGTGTGTGTGTGTGTCGGCGGGGGGGGGGGGGCATGTAAATTTGTAGCAACCAATTAGGGGAGTGCACTCATTGTGCGAGCAAATACGGTTATTTTTACGACTTTTCAAGCAGAAGGTATATGACCATTCCACGTGGTTGTGCTGAAGAAAACACAAGTTAGCTTTATTATTTGCTCCATACTGTAGCCAAAACTTGAAAAGCCATCCTGACATATCAAGATGATATGTCAGGATGGCCATTTCCCATGAGCACTTTATATATTCTTTGTCTAAAAATGAAAGAGAATAAGCACTGAAGGCTATGCCACCAATACATTAGCTGTTACTGAAATGCACACTTTAAAGTTCCAAGAACTGCAGTGCCTAGAAAGCATTTTCCTGTTAATGCAGCTTAAATAAGTTTTTAAAAAAAGATAACCAGAACATTGGAATCCAATTTTGATTTGTATTCTAGGTTACCCATGCGATGTGGAAGGTTGTGAAGCAGTGTTTGCTAAGTGGACTCTTCTCCAGAAACACAGAAAAATGGATCACCAGAAGCGTAAGTTTTTCAAATAGTTAACCTTAAATTTTTACGTTTGTGTTATAATAGATCTAATAGATACTTGCAAAGCACATAGTAGCAGCATCTGATGAGGCTATTATGAATAAGTGGTGCAGAAGGCTGCACCAGTGCAACAGCAAGTGACGACAGGCTGCAGGAGCATTGGAAGTACATAGCTCTTCTGGCGAATGTCAAGGCAGTTTCTTCGAGGTGGCGAGCTGAGAGACTGCACATGCATTGTGAATGAGTTCAAAGGGCTGGGGCAGCATGGAGAGCAGATAGCTATGGTGTGAAGACGAGAAGGTGTCACTGCTGGTGGGCCAGTCTTACCATACTGTAGCCATGTGATAATATACTAACAAAATGGGGACCAGCATGCGTGTTGCCAGCCACGAAGGCACTGCTAACTGCTATGACTTTTTTGGGGCTTTGACCAGTGATGCTACTCAACTTCGTACGAGTGCATGTTGTGACAGTGCCAAGTGCAAGTGTGGATATACGCTGGTGGTCGCCAAGAAAGAACAAGCTCTTCGAGAGGGGACTGAGAGGGCTCGCAGTGTGGCACATACTAAGTGCGGGGTATCAGAAAGTGGTCAGAGCAGGAAAAGCACACATAGAGGGATTTGCCTGGAATACTGGTCCTGTGATGTTGGCACAGGGGAATACTCCAGGGATCTGACGGCGAAGATAATTAGGTGTGGTTAGGAGCTCCTTAAGAAGGCTGAGCAGTTGATGGAGATTGCACCGTGTTATATCCTCACTGCTGTATGGGTGTGCTGAAAACCCTGATGGGGCCATAACATGGCCGTCCGACTATTCTCAGTTTATCATTGTACCTGAGAGTAGAGGGGCCAATATGGTTATACACACAAGAAAACTGGGCTTTCAGTACATATTGTAACTCAAAATTTCAATTTGAAATCGCTGCCTCTAAACTCCTCCCATTGACAGCGACCACATTTGTGGCATGGGCTATGTGACGTCAGGAAATGAGGGGTCACCGCTGTGTCGTCTGCGTTGAAGCACTTGAAGTCCACATGAGACGTTTTACTGCACACACTCTGGCATCCAACGGTGCATCAAGGGTGTCGCTGTTGGATTGTGCCAGCAATTAGTTCACTTGTGTGATAAAAAGTAGTAGCAAACCGTAAAAATGCACATGTGAAAATAAAACAATGCGTGGCAGCCATGAGTCCATGACATACTTCCAGCTCCTGCAGTCACTCCTAGTGTTTGCAGGATCCAAAAGCCCTTGTTAACGTACCTTATAATTATAATGTGCATATTGAGCATTTCTGTGTCCATCTTAGATGTGTTGAGTCGTTCGTCCTTATCATTTGCTTCGTGCTATATGCCGCTGCAACGAAATTAATAGAACACCGACTATCCCAATCTCCCATCCTTCATTCAATGTACCTTAGTTGGAAAAACATCCTCTCGGAGTCATAGCTACCATTCACAGTGCAGAGTAACACCAGTGATGTGCGAAAAATGCAATGCAATGTGTCATTGTCGTATTCATGTAAACATGGTGGTTCGGCTCGAGGTGGCGTTTGGGACCAAGAATCCATCAAGCCCATTGATGAGTATGTCTGGTAGTAGGCATGAAGGAAAAAGGGTTTAATTTATATTGCAGTGGAACCTCATTGATACGATCTTCGTGGGAACCAGAAAATAAAACGTATCATACAAAAATCGTATCATCCCAAGCAAGCCCTAAAACATAAGAAAACAGGCTTACTTGGCGACAAACTCGCTAGCAAAGCTTCCTGTGGCGTCAAGTAATACTGCTCCGCATAACACACGTGTTATGCGGAGCGCATCACACCATGCGAACCGCAGCCAACACACTTTTATTGAGCAACGTTAAAACAGCTCGCCAGTTCTCGCTGAACTTTCTTGTTTTCAAAGTCCGTAAACAAGTTATTTTTAAAGATTACAAGTTCCTTGACATAGCTACAGAGGTCACGGCACCACGAGGCTACGAATTCCGAAACAAAGGAACACCACACAACGAGCGATACGACTGGCGGACGAGGGCAGGCGCTTCATTCAGCCATGTGACCGCATAAAGAGCTCGCCTGAAAATTCAGCCAAAACAAGCGCGAGCAAAAGCTGACATGAGCAGACGATACTACGAGTGCGAAAATAGCGGTCGGGCGGGTCCACATGACACCAGTTGCCCACGCCACGTCCGGTCTGGAGGCGCACGCTAGGGGACCATACGCGCTCTCCCTTCCTTCTTTAAAGAGCGAGCGCAAGCCTCCAGACCGGCCGTGCTTGCGCGTGATCAGCGAAGTGGGCAGCTCTCATTGGTCTGCTTCGCTCGCAGCTCGTTTGCCGCTGCGGCGCGCGGCAATTTAAATCGGTCCGGGACCGATTCCTCCCATGGCACGAAAAACCTGCTTCGCGATAGCTATTGTGGCGCACGTTTTTCCGCTAGTGTCATCGGCCCTTAACACGTTGTTCGTGGGTCGTTGAAATGTAATTTTATCTAGTACACTTGAATACTATAAAGCTACGAGTTTCAGAAATACCAGTTTGCAGTCGTATCATTCAATTTAAGGTGAAAACGCGATCGTATCAACCGCATGAAAATACATTGCTCCTACGTTGGCTGGGAAACAAAACAAAAAAAGAACTTATCATCCCGAAAAACGTATTACGCAGAATCGTGTCAACGAGGTTTCACCGTATTTACACTGGCCCTTGGTACAGAAGCCCACTCCATCAGGAGCATATTAAACGTCTGAGTTCACATCAGGACACATCAGAACCACTCCACTGCACCACAGGTGTCCACTTTAATACCGTCGTCTTCCCTAGAAGACTGGACTAGGGAATTTGATGACTGTTGCTCAGCCAATCACAATCGTTGAATCGGTCGCAATATCCCTCTCAGAACGCCGCACCGTCCCGCCAGATCCGCCCTCTATGTTGCACCCTTGCCCCCACATTCTTGAATCTGCATGGCTATCTGGGAAACCGAGCTCTGTGCTGTCCTCATGGTCTTGATCGACATTGGCCCTTTTCATCAATTAGTGGGCACTGCGTGATGGTCCGCTCGTCAGGGTCAGGATTAGAGTCCTCTTCACGTTAATTAGTGTATCCACAGATGGCGGTGTTTGTGGTCGTCTCGACGCGAGCTCCTTTGTTAACGCGTCGCAGTCTATGACACGCGCGGTCGCTGTCGGTGCGCGCGCTTATGAATGGACCACCTCGTGGGAAATGTCCAAGGAACGTGCTTTTCCAGGTTGAAATGTAACAATGGCTACTAAAAGGGCAGCAGAACTTTGTTCTTTCAAGGCCAGCAGGCACTGAATACTATATTACCTGTGCAGGGGCTTGCTTGTGTTAAGCGAAAAGGAAGCACATATTGTATTTTTATATATGAATAATATTAAAGGGTCCATGAAACACTTTTCTAACTAATCCATAGAATGACATCACTATTACGTTGCCTCACGAATCTCCTGCTGCAAACATTTTTTGAATCCTTCAAGCACAAGTGAAGTTACACGTAGTTATCACACCGATCAGTGGCTTTCAGTCTCCTTTCATTTCCTCTTTCCAAGGGAGTAATGTTCTACCCGAAGGTTGTACGTGAGATGGCTCGTGGCAGCACCTGCTGGCAGCCATGGCATCTACGCTATGCTTTTCATCTTGGAAGCCATGCACAGCAGATGCAGCAACGCGAAACTGTCGTGTTTAGACCGGCAAAACAAAAATGAAATAGTTTTTCTGTCTTTTTGAGGTCACAGACATGTATATAAATATATATATATAATATATATATATATATATATATATATATATATATATATATATAATATATATTTAATTTATTTAACTAAAATGGACAGTACAGTGGAATCTCGTTGATGCAATTCTGCATAATATGTTTTTCGGGATAATAAATGTTTTTTTTTCCCCGGCTAGCATCTCATAGGAACTGCATATTTTCATACGGGTATTGTGATCGCATTTTCACCTTGAATTAGATAATATGGCTGGAGAAGTTGTCTCCTACTAGTATTTCTAAAGCTCATAGCTTTATATTCCAGTGTACTAGCTTAAATAACATTCCGACGACCCACAAACAACCTGTTAAGCCCCAGCTACACTGGAGGAAAAACGCACGCGGTCTGCTGGTGGCAGTAAAACACTGCTGCGGCAGTGCGGCCACACCAACTGGCGGTGCGCCGCTGCTCAATTTAGTGAAAAAAACTGTGGCTTCTTTTTTTAAGTTCCAGAAGAACTTTTTTGCGGACATTGAAAAGAAATTCAGCGCAAACTGCCAGCTATTTCAACCTTGATGAAGAAAAGTACGTCAGCTGCAGTTTGTGTGGCGGCAAGGGATACTACTTCGCCTAACTGTGTTATGCAGAGCAGTGTCATTCGGTGTCACACTAACCTTTGCTATTGCGTTTGCTGCCGAGCATACCTATTATCATACTTTTTGGAGCTTGATTTGGATAATGCGATTTTCGGATTATACATATTATTTCCCGGTTCCCGTGAAGATTGTATCAACGAGATTCCACTGTAATTGTGCTACTGAGAATGTTCTCGCGATCACGAAATTAGCCAATAGCTGTTGTGGATCCAGCTGCTTGTGATGACGCTACTTTTGTTTTGTGTCATTTGTTTTATGACATCTGCATTCATTCTTACCTTTTACGAAAGAGCTAAAATCCAGGGACAAATTGGGTCTAACCCAATTTTTATAAAACTTGCTTGTTATGCAAAAGCTGCAAATTGTCGGGTTTTACCCAAGAACGAAGGACCCTAATTTTATGGCAGCTCAGTAGTGGGAGCCAGGTTTGCAATGTACATTTGCTTTATGTTGAAGGCTCTAGCCACGTGGGGAGCGTGGTTTTACTGTGTTTCATTGCATCGCTGTTCTCTGTGTTGCGATTATCTATAACTTTTGTTGCAGTCATATGAAGTTGTCCTGTATTTTTTTGTGTGCAGAGTTTCCATGTCCCACATGTGGCCGGATGTTCTTCACCAAGTGGAACCTCACCACTCATGCAGAGACGCACAGCACTGGCCGCGAGAGCTTCTGCTGCCCTCACGAGGGCTGCAGCCGTTTCTACTTCCAGGAGAAGAACCTCCGGCACCACATTTCCAGCGCGCACGAAAACAAGCGGTACTCCTGCGATGTTCCAGGGTGCACGAGGACATTTTTTGCCAAGGTGAGCCGGCTTTGGTGAAGTTGCTCCCACAGCTCTTGTGCTTTTCATAGCGCAAAGCGTGAAACAAATGCATCACGCAAAGCATCAAAGGAGTACTACTGACACAATATTTTCAAATGCTCTTTTTTTTTTTTTGCTTTAAGTGAAAGTCAGGCAACTCTAAACTACCAGAAAAAATGCTCTCAAGCCTGACAGTGACGTAAATCACTTAATATGATAGCTTTTCTACAGCCAGTATTGATTTTGTTTCGTCTGTGTTGGGACGTCATCGTGGAGTATGTGGTCACATGGGAGCAGGACATTGTGACTGTCACACACCCTCTGAACGAGGCGCCAACGCCGGGCCAAATTACAAAGTCGACTTATCAGCTTCCGAAAATAACCCTATGAAAGCAAGGACAATTAAAAGGGGCCCACTGGTGTGCCAGCAAACGCCGGTGGTGGACCAAGTCAGAGCCCAGAGTTGTCAAAGCACAACAAAACATGCTCTTTAAATAAGGCAGTTATGTACACACTTCGGCTAGGCACAACACAATGCAATTCAGATGGGTGTTAAAAAAACTCTTGAAAATAATTAACGACAAGCACTAAGAGCCCAACACGTGCTAGTCCTGAGCCGGACGATCTCGGCGTAGCTCGATGCAAATCTCGAAGAAAGAACTTCGTGTGGAAATGCAGACGCTCGATGAACTCGTCGGTTAGCTTGCCGGGGAATCCCCTTCTTCCGCAGACGGTCAGTCTTCACGTCACATCTCTTCACCGGCGCGGTCTGATCCCCCTGCTGATTCCCGCACGGTGCTTTTATTGCCTTCGCCGGCGCTTCTCGAACCTTCTGACGGAGTCGTGATCCCATAGCATGAAGAAAGCCTGGGAATATTCTAGACATTTCTTGCGTTTTCGACCGCGGCCACCGAAGTCTTCGAGGAGGGTACTGACTCATCCATGAACAAAGCCTGGGAATCTTCTAGACATTCTCGCGTTTTTGCCGAAGTCTTCGTGAAGGGTGGTGACTCATCCGTTGGCGCACGCTCGGGCTGTCGCCCTCCTCTCTCTCTGCTCGCCAGGTGAGAGGATGTTACGGCACGCGCACTATCTCTCTCGTTACCGTAGCCTTCGCGTATCTTGTCGAAGCTTCTAGTCTCCGTTGATCGCGTCAGCTGTCTGTGGCGTATCTCCCTCTGTCGAAGCTGCTGTGGGGCTGGCTTGCTTCTTCGCTGGCTTGAGCGACGCGCGTTTAATTGTGTGCACTTTTGTGACAGCGGCGTTTTGACATTCGCTCCGGGTTCTTTCGTGGTTCGCTATGCTGTTAATCGGCCCTTACAACGAATAGCAGCACACGAGGCAACCAAGCGAGCTGGAGAGAGAGTCCAAACGTCACAATGTCCTGCTCTCATGTGACCACATACTGTGTCGTGTTGTCACAACACAGTATCCTCCTGGGAAATGAAACCGAAACTGGCTGTAGAAAAACTGTTGTATTAAATCATTTATGTCACTCTGAGGCTTGTCACTATCTTTTCTAAGGTTTTCAGGTAAATAGTCGACGATGTCATGTCAGTACCCCTTAAAATGCAACTCCTGGGATTTTTCGATGTCCACTGACCTTAATAAATGTTTGAATATACATTCTCTTTTCCACTCTGATTATCTGTGCTAAACGATATGATTGTAAGTCATTCAGTTTTCCTGAAAATTAATTTTAATGTTTGGTTGTGTGTTCCCGACTCGTGCCCACAAATGTATGACATTTTACTGGCAACCCTGTGTTAGTGACATCAGAGACTACAGCGCCGCTTCACCCAGAAATGGCGAAGCTGGCTCCTTTTTCTACGAGACAACGGCCAACAATCATCGTGACAACCAGCGCTTCTCTTAGTCTTGCTGCAGCACAATGTATTGACCATGGGCACGTCAGCTGCCTTGTATAGTGGTGGCGGGTCAAAAAAGCAAACAGCGATCCTTCAGCGCTAAAATGTCGCTGAAATTGCCGTTGTCTAGTTTGAAAGAGCTAGACAGCGGTGTAATCCCCCTTCGCGGTGCTCCCATTCCTTCTTCGATCCCGTGCTCTGTGAAGTCTACGGCTGAGTGGGGCGTGCCCACAATGCTCTGCCTATTGAACGTCACCGTAGCGCGCACTTCAAATTGGATTTTGGATGTTCACGTGTGCCACTATTTCTGATTTTGGCACCTACGACAAGCCAAACACCCAACGTGGTTTTCCTCAGTGAGCTCGGCGAGTGGGCTCGTGGCATCACCCCATGTCGGCCGCAGTATCTATGCTACATAGCAGACGCAGCAATATGCAACTGTAGTGCGTATGCACAGTGTTTGCTATGTGCGTATGCACAGTGTTTGCTATGTGCGTAACTACGCTTCAGTGCACGCTACAGCTCATGTGCTCCAGTCTGGCCGTGCTACGTGGTGCAAACTGGCTTTGTCCTGCACAAGCTTGACCGATGTATAGTAGCCACATCCAACTTGAGCATTTCTCTCAATAGCTCCATACAAAGCGATGTCTGACAAGGCTTCTATCTAGGAGCAGCCAGGAGTGAGCGCACGCTGGAAGCGTATGCATGGTCTGACTTTAAGTATCGCATGGTTCGAGGCTAGTTGTGTTCAGAACTAATCGAAATTAGCGAGACCCAACAGCTACAACACCGATAAATAGTGTAGCCAAAGTTTAATTCCTACGCGAGTGGTTGCGCCCAAGTGTGAGCAGACGATAGTCGACTTCTTCCAGGAATAGGTAATTCTTATGTGAATTCGAAACACAGATTTTCGCTCACGTCAGCCTGTTTAGTAAACTGCATCAATAAATACACGCAGGAACAGTAGCAACAATCACACTGGTCCAAACACCTTTATTGACATTAGCTATCAGCCTACAGCAGCTGTCTGAGGGCTTCTTGCATATGACAACATATGCAAGCTGCTGGCAGATTCGAAGCGGGTGAGGAGAAGGCCTCATTTGAAAAGAGAGCGTTTGAGAAAACAGAAACTTTGTGCTCTTCTTGTGAGCTCCATGCGCCGCCACGCACAATTGCAAAATTTGGCTGAGATGTTTACAGCAGCGTATGCTATCTGCGAACTGTGTTTTTTCGCCAAGCCCAAGGGGTGGCTCAGGATTGCTTTAAAGCTGTCTTCTACAATATTTGGTACACAGGCGCTTTCCGCTTTGGAATGAAGACAATGGATCAAACAAGAGATTTTTTAACCTTGTGACACAGGACAAAGAAAGGAGGCACGCGCCAAAGCGCTGTTCAAAGTTCTGCTGTTTGACAAGGTGTACCAACCAGCCCAAGTGAACATGCTGTTAAGACAATGGGCGTCCACCCGCTGCTGCAGCTTAGTCATTGCCTACCTTCATGGTTACAGCATTCTGCTGCTGGAGCACAAGGTTGTGGGCTCGGTACCCTGCAAAGGCAGCTGCGTTCAAGTGGTGATGGGATGCAGAAATGCTTATGTACTTTTATTTAGGCGCATATTAAAGAACACTCGCCTCGGTAGCTTAGTGGCTATGGCTTAGCGCTGCTGAGCTTGAGGTCGCGAGTTTGATCCGGGTTGCAGCAGCCGCATTTTGACAGGGCGAAATGCAAAAACGCTCGTGTACTTAAATTTAGGTGCAGGTAATTAAAGTTAATTTAGAGTCCCCTTGATGGTGTGCCTAATAATCAGATCGTAATAGATAATAAGAAAACAATTTTTTTTTTTCTATTTTAATGGGTTAGAGAGCCCCAAGGGGTCAAAATTTTATAAGCGATAACTCTCCACTGCGGCTTCTCTTGTAGCCCCTTGTTGCTTCAGGGCTTCAAGTCCGAGCAGTCAACACTAGCCACATTCTAAGTCAAGTGAGCATAGACAAAGGCTTTTAAGATTAACTTTGTCCAGCTGAATTTGTCCAGACAAATTTTGCAGCTTTTGATAAGACAAATTTTCAATGTTTCTTCATGTTTGTCTCCACGCTAACTTACCTTGCTCAGCACTAAAAGAAGACATTTCAATATTGGCACAATATTTAAGAATAAGAAACAAACGTGGACACATCAGGGCACACTGTAACGATGTGCTCTCTACTTGGCTAGTCATTTCTGTCAGCACAGTCTGTGAACATGTGCGCTCTTTTAGATATGAAAAGCTTTGCTGCAGTAAAATGAAAGTAATCTTGCAGATCTTATGAGCACTTATCAGATTATGAGCACTTAAGAGAGACTTGGAAAACAGAGGCAGGCACATGTACACCACGACCTGCTGTATAAGAACAGCTTGGCTATAAAGATAAGTCACTTGAAACATCCCATCTAATAAACTCAAGAGGAGCTGTATAAATAGCCTGTTTTTTCACTGAACTGCTTCTTGACCTCTGAAGTAGAGGGTAGGAGCAGTTTTTGGTAAGGTGTAACATCACCTGTGTTGGCTTTGGTGGTAGTGTCCTTGCAAAAGACATCCGCTGACCACTGCAAGATGTCAAATTTCCACGAAAACTGCAATTGAGGGGGCCCACATAACTATGGCTCTGCTTGCTGACTTCGTCCCCTTTTTTTCAGATGGTTGTTCCGCTTCTAAAGCTCAAATATCAGCCCGAACTATCATTGCATAAACAGCATTTAATAGCTGGAAACTCTTGATAACATTCGTATTTCGCATTTTTCATCAGCATGTCTTTCTCTCTTTTTAACACTTATATTTTATTCTTTATGTTTGAGAAAGGAGAACAGAAAAATTAGTGGAGAGAATTATAAGTGCAGTTTTTTGAGAACTTTAGATTATGACTCTGAGATATGTAGGCAGCTTTGCAAAGTGTGCCCTTTTTATTGAAGAGTTTCGCAAAGCAGTTTTCTGGTTTTACTTAGAGCAGAGTGCATCACTTGCACTCTTGCTTTTCACTTTATTATGCTAGTTCTACTAGGCTGTATGAAAAAAGTACAACTATACAAATGTGCATTGTACGATATTATTAGACCAGACTGATATGTTGCACTATAACATTGGATTTAGTATTAATCAGCAGAAGTGTTTTTGTAATCAACTAAATTTTTTAACTCCAGCATCTGCAGCTTTGCCTTCTGATCCTGTCTACAAAAAATTTAAGAAGTCAGGGGTTCTAAATGGTGAGGCTTGCATTGCTCAGAATCTGGTGAGCCTGCTGCAAAAATCTTTAAATCTTTCTAACCTCGATGAAGATTGTCATTCTGTATTCATGCAGAAGTCAAAACGCTACTTCAACAGAGATTGGGGTGCCTCACCAGCACAATTGTTTCATAATAACTAAAGGGTTTAATCAGTCTAGACTTGGATTATCCTTTCAGAAACCTTGCAACATTTGTTTTGTGCCAAGGGAAGCAATTTGTCTCTCGCACATAGAATAGCGATGTAAGATGATGCACAGTTCTGAAATTCAAGATGCCCTTCGTGAATAAAGTGATTTAAATGGAAGTATATGGAAAGTAGTCACTGTGGTTTAATGGCACAGCACATCAGTTCCTGAGTAAGCAAATAGTTTGTTAGCAATCTCTGTTGACGTCTGCTTGAATACATCAGATAAGGCCATAACCTATCGTGCAATGCCACCCACTCTTGAGTCAAATAACTGAACAGAGAGGGTGCCACTGTCCCACAAATAGCACAGAAAAAGCTGCTTGAAGAGGTAGCATCAGTTTTTTCTGTAGGAAAATTTAAAATTTGGCCAAACTTCATTTTATCTTGTTGTGAAGTGTGAAGTGTTAACCTTTTAAATTACTACTAGCTAAATACAATTTGCCACCTATAAATGGCACAATGTTTCATCATTGGAGCATGGAACCAGTGTTTAGACAACGGGATTTGCAGCAGAGCGATGAACTGAGCTAGTGGGTAGACGCAGAACGAAATGGATACGAAGTAGTAGCACGTTTTCATGTCCGTTTGTCTTTTTCTTCTTAGTCTGTGTTCATTTTGCCGCCATTAGTTTGTGCCGTTCGTAGCACAAGGACAGTGAAGGGGATTTGTTTTCGTTTGGTTAAATACATTGTTTTAAAAAGTGCTAAATATCAGGGCCAACCTTCGAGGAAAGTAGTCACTGTGCTTTAATGGCACAGCACATCAATTCCTAAGCAAGCAAATAGTTTTAGCAATCGCTGTTGATGTCTGCTTGAATACACCAGAATGAAGGTGTGATTCTGAAGCCACTCCCCATTGGTTGCCTTGCAATGTGAATCATTGGGCCAGAGATAAGCAATAAAAGTGCAATTTTAATTCGCACAAAATTTATGTTGGTACAGTGCACCGACAATTTCAAACTTTTAAGCTTTTATATAACGCTCCATTGAAGTTTCCTAAGATGTAACAGGAAGCTGTTTAGTTCAGTTGAGGTTATACAAAATGGGTAGGTGTCATGTAGAAAAGTCTAGCCTCCTATACATGGCAATCCAAAAGTAACAAAAAGTAAAAATTATACAATTAAAGAAGTATAGGCATGGTGCAATTTCTACGGTAATTTTCAGAGATATGGGGAATTGTTTTTTTTTTTTTTTTTTTTAATAGTGAAAATTTTTATTGCCTGAATAGCTCTATTTGTCGCCGACAGGTAGCACTGTGTGCCACTGTACAAGTTATTGACACAACTGAAGTGGCACATGTTGGGGATGAATGTAACTGTTCTTGTTGCAGTGAAATGTGTTTTTATTAAAAAGAAAGAATCGCCTCTTTCTGGGCATTCTTGTTTAAACTGCATTGTGCTATTATCCATGCACTTTGATTGCATTCCTACTTTTTCTGTGACTTTTGGATTACCTTGTATATTTCCTTTGTTAAATACCTACCTAGTTTCTCATTACCTTGTTCTTGTTTCTAGCAATCATTGAAGAAGCACAAAGCAAGCCATGACCCAAATAAACCTCTGCCTCAAAAGGTATGTATGCGTCCTCAAAATTTTTTAATGCATGGTTTGATTTCTGGGTGTACAAGTGGGCAAACTGAATGGTAGCAGGGTGAGCAGGATTGCACACAAACATGAGACAAAGCTGTACGTCAAAATAAACTCGAAATATTTCTGGTATGACAAGCTACGATAAAACCCTACCTGTTTTACAACTTGTACACCATGCCCTACATTACGTGGTCATGCAGCTTCACACATGCTGTATTTACTCGCGCAGTGATTGCACTCGCATAATAAATCCCCCCCCCCCCCCCCCCAACTTTGCTCATCAAAATTAGCTTTTTTTTTTTTTTTTTTCCCTCTCGTAATAAATTGCACCCAAAATTTTGGTCTCGTGCAGTCCCGTGAATGAACAGGCATGCTTTAGTTTCCCCAATTTACTCGCTCCAGCTGATGATGATAGCGCATGTGACCAACAGCCATCTCTCGTCAAAAATATCAATGCTCTCCGCTGCGGTGCCAGTGTGACACCCAATCAAAACTGATGTGTAGACAGTTGTGCAGCTAGAAGCGAGTTATCCAGTGAGTGAAATGTTATAACTATCTGTTGTCTCTGTTTGTTATCGCTGTTATCTGTAATGTTATCTCTGTTTTTAAAGCGAAGCTTTCTTTGCAAACCCCCTCTGGCCTGATCATGGTTGTTGCTGTCTTGTCAAATAGGCTCGCACAGAAAATATAGTTACACCTCCAATGGTGGTATTGAACCTTGAATCTCCCAGCACTACAGCCCACTGCTCCAACCATTAGACTACAATTGCAGGCATACTTCTCTCATGCTGGCGCTGACTTGCTCTTTGAAACGCGCATGCTCTCGTGCGGGAACTTTGTGGTGTCTGAACGTTTAGATGATGCAGTCTGTGTTGACGACGTGTTGTTTCTCCGCCGCCTTGGCTGACGGTTGTGGGGTGCATTCGTTACCGAAGTCCGCTGCACATGCGTTATTGAGATGTGCTTTTTTGTCTTGCCGAAGCACCACAGCTTCACTTACAGTGATTCACACAGTGCATGTGATCTGTATGATTTTTTTTAAGTACATATACTGCTCGAGGTGAGGAGAAGGAAAAGTATAAAATGCTGCACAGTTGTCCTGCCATACTCGAAAACTTCTATCAAGAGCATGTAACTTGGCACAGCCAGAATTTTTAACAGCGAAGCTGTTTAAGCCAGCCGTAATTTGTGGTTCGTATCAAGAAACTATCATCATCAGCAATGAAGAAAGAAATAAAAGAAAGTAAACTTTCTTGTTAACCAACAAGATTGGGTACCCAGGGTCCCAATGCGAGCGTCGTAACCATAAGTCTATGCAGCCACGCTTGCAGAACATGCATTTATGCAAACCATATGATTGCATTCGAGCGTCGCCATCTTCGTCCACAGCTGGCGGGTGCGCACACGCTCCTGCCAATGCTCTGCGAGGTGAAAAAGAGGTTTTGCGCGCCATGCTCGGGAGAGAGATAAAGAAAATGAGAGCGAGAGAGGGAGAATGAGAGAGAGAGACGCATTCATGGAGCGGGTCTGCTGGAACGCGTTGTCGGCATTGCAATGCGGTGGAACGCGATGTCGGTGTTGCAAGCTGCGCTATGCAACATGCAGTGACGGCCATAAGTCCGAGAGAGAGAGACATGCATTCACAGTGCGGGTCTGCTGGAACGCATTGTCGGCATTGCAACCCGGTGTCGGTGTTGCAAGCTGCGCTATGTAACGCACAGTGACGGTCGTAAGTCCGAGACGCACGAAAAGAAATTATCATCATCATGAGTAATAAGATGAAAAGTTTGCGTGCACTTCCGGAAAATGCTGGGCTACTATTGCCCAGCTTCGAGGTTTCAAGCGTTGTGTGGCCGAGTGCAAGGTTAAGCATTTTTTTTTTATTATTTTTATTTTTACTGCATGCCACATATATCTGAAGCACATATGCATACAGCATGCCAAGAATTTTGGCATATGGCAGGTAGATTTTCACCCTGAACTCCCCTCGCCTTCTTTCTGTCTACATCACTGGCTGTAAGCTAGTCTTAAAGTCATTATGACTATTAGAAGCACAGCAGCCTAAACCTGCTTTGCTGCTTTTAAGTCTGTTGTGTAGCTTGTACGGGTATTTTTTTTCTTGGTAACTGCATGCAGTAACAGGCGCACAATGAGTAGGCTTACAGTAGGTGGCAAGGGCGTTGAGGCAGTGTGTGCATGCTGTTCTAAAAAAAAAAGGGGGGGGGGACTTCTCTCTGCAAGTTTTCTTGCAGTTCATGGAACTGTACAATGACAGCTTTTCACCTAAGCAACCACCCAGACCATTTCCAGTTAAATAATATGACCTTGAATAACTGTTATGAAATATTAGAGGGCATCATTAAATTTCCTCTAAAAGAAAAGAGTGTCACCCAACCCGTTACAAAAGTATGTTCTTTTTAATTGCAGAAGCCCAACAAGACCACAGTGACGTGCCGCAGAAAAAACTTCCCCAGCAAGAGTGCAGCAGCCATCTTGTCAGGGCATACTCCACCAGCTGAAAGTGAGCAGAGACTTCTGTCACCATGCGTCACAGCGGCTGACGAAGTGGAATTGGAGCAAGGGCAGGAAGACAAAGAGAGCACTTTGGAGTTGCAAAAACCTGCATCCAGCCTTGGTGTATTAAGAACATGCTTAGAGCCAACCTCCAGCACGAACAAAGACGCTGATGCAATGTCACCCCCAGAGGATTGCACTCAGCATGGCCACATGTTTCCATCGCCTGCTGACAGCCTAGCCGACGGACTAGAACAACCATCTGCGCAAAGAGACTCGTTGGAGGTGGCAGTGCTGCATGCAGTGCCAGAATATGCTCATCTCGCAGGCGAACAGCATAGATCACAATTGTCCAACCAAGAATTGTGTATGCACATCAAGGAAACACTGCCGGTGATTGGTACATGTGATGAGGGCTCAGCTCGTGGAGGTCTCGTTGATGGTGGACTGAATTCCGAGTGCAGTGAAATCGCGAGCGAATTCCAAGGCAGGCATGAAAATAGTTTTATAGTGTCTGCAGTAACAGCACAGCGTGTAACCGTTTAACATATGAGAATGTGAAAGATGCTTGGAACTGGAATGTTACATGCACAGCTAGCAGTTTTGCAGTTTTTATTGTTTTTTTTAAAGACACCATCCCAGTGCTTAGATCAGGGCAGTAACATTTGTACATAGTACCTGTGTCATGGTGCAATAACTTTCTTTTAGCAACATACGTTTCACTGCTAACTCTCCCAAGAGTTGTCTTGCATACTATAAATATGCTTAGTGTCTGTGCCATCGTCATCATGCCAAAATGAGGCTTGGTTTGATGTTATTGGAAACGCTTCTGCAAGTTTTCCTGCCTGGTCAGTTTTTAACAGGTAGCAGCAGCTTTCGTAAGTTAACAGCATGTTATGCAAATACCTAGCTGTAGAGTCTTACATGTAAAGTGACCCCCCGCGGTGGCTCAGTTAGCTAAGGCATTGCACTGCTGAGCACGAGGTCGTGGGATCGAATCCCAGCTGCGGCGGCTGCATTTCAATGGAGGCGAAATGCAAGAACGCCAGTGTGCTTGCGTTGTAGTGCACGTTAAAGAACCCCAGGTGGTCAAAATTAATGCGGAGCCCTCCACTACGGCGTGCCTCATAATCAGAACTGGTTTTGGCACGTAAAACCCCAAAAAGAAGAAAGAAGTACATGTAACGTGACAAGAGCCTGTTAGACCAATGATCACCTGTAATATGCCTTGAACATTTGTCTTTCCCCTTCAGACATAGTTTTAGTTTGAAGATATGCCACCACCTTTCAGAGAATTTCTCTTTATTTCCATCTTAAAATTAATTGAACTATTGTATGTTTTGCTTCTAAAGGATGGTTTCAAAGGCTTGTCTAGTACACTGAAAAACGAAAAAAATTGAGACTTATTCTTGATTGCTGTAACTTATTCTTGATTGCTATAAAGACCCAAATTTGCAGTCATACGCGTTTGAACAGCAAATGATTTGCTACTAATACTATCAAACAAGCAAGTTGTCTGCCATTTGACTAACGTGAGTGCTTTATAGCCAGAAAATGAATAAGCACTAAACAAATCTGCCATTTTAGTAATTTTTCAAATAGGTATGGCTAGCAAGGCCACAAATGCAACTAGTTGGTGACATTCAGTGGTAAAGTGCACTGCTTATGGCACTGAGGGATGTGAACACACATTTCAACGTAAGGAAAGCATAGACGAAATGAAGAGCAAAGAAGTGTTTTTATAGTTAAAAACTGTTTCTAAAAACAGTCACAACTGTTAAAACGAGCTAGCTTGTGCTTCGTTTCATCCGTGTCTCTTTTACGTTCAATTGCTCTTGTGTGTCGCTCAGTGCAATAAGCAGTGCACTTTACCCTGTAGGGATGGCTCATTAGCCTGCGTTGCAGAAGGGTGTTGATCAAATGAAGCACCATAACAGTTAAAGTTTTCAATTAGTCTAGTTCATTTTGCAGCCTAATGTTTAGAGAGCAAGCATAGAAAGATTGAGCAAGAAATTAACAACAAAATTATCGGTGTTTACAAACATGAAATTGCAGAAAATTGGGTTGTTGAGAAATTCTATTTTAACACTGCACAGACGCACTCGCTGGCAGTTCAAAAATTGTTGGCAACATTTGAATGAAGCAGGAAACATTTTTTTAGCGGCACATTTCTGAATGTTTTAGTGTTAATGCCAAATAGAAAAAGCCTTTTTCATATAAAAAATATACTAATTCCATAGGTGGTGACATATCTTATGGCAAAGGACAAATGTGTAAAACTAAGTGAACATGTGTTTTGTTTTCTCTAATGCTGTTATGGAATGTATGGTGATAACTTAATGTTGGCTCTGTTGCTGCCTCAAACTGCAGTGCTTATTGTTGATAGCATAAGAGGAAAGAAAGTGTAAAATATAATAAAATCCAATGGTATTGCTTTGTTACTTTCTTCAATATGCTTGCTGCAGTGCCTAGTTGTGCAGTTTATTAATTAACCCTGAACATCAGGTCCTTGTAGTTCACATTCTCCAGCAATACAGCAGACTCCTTTATAAGTGCCCTCTGCTTAGCTTCCTGTACATTTAGTGAACTTCTGGTAATTGGAACTTTTGATAAGATCAACAGATTTCTCAAGTCCCTTGACAGTCATACTAAAAGTCCACCACATTATGTACTTGTCATGCAGATTATGCAAACAAGTTACTTTGTTTCTCTGCCTCTTTTTCTTTCCAAATTGCTGAGCTAGCTTACCTGCAAGGCAACATAAACAGCCAGTATTTAAAGGGACACTAAAGGAAAATAATAAGTTGAGTTAATTCGATAGCTTATCTGTCTTAAAGTCTATCTTCTTTTTCTGAGCGCCAACATAAGACTTAGTTGCATAGAAAACTGCCACCAAATGTCCTGCTGCCGCTCCTCAATTTTAATCACCTGCGCCAAAACTGAGGCCATGATGTAATCTCCCCATTCCCATATCTGCTGCTTTCTGCGAATCAGCCACTACCCTCTCACCTTGTGTTGGCAGTGTTGCTTGAACCGCCTGCCCCTCACTTCGGCTCCCAGCTAGCGGGCAGTGCGAGCCGCCAGGTGCCCGGACATCACACTTGCACCATGCTTCACAAGAAATAGGTGTCATACTCGATGACAGGTGCTGCCACTCTGATTTTCCATTTTCATCATCTTATCACTTACACAAAAGCTCTGTCCTTTCTACGAGTGACTAATTCGTTGTTAAAGATGCTTAATGTTTCAATCTAGCTGGACATAATATTTATCTTTAGCATCCCTTTAAAGGGCCCTAAACATGTCCCTGGATGGATCTCTCGAGTGAGAGTTCAATGTGTAGAACATGTGTTCATAATCTCTGAACTTAAATCTAAATATGTGAGTGTTCTTGCATTCCACTTCAATCGATTGCGTCCACCACGGCCAGAAAATGAACATGTGACCTCTGGCTCAGCAGCAGCACAACACCATATCCAGTGAGCCATTATGGTGGGTAATCAAGCGCTGTACATTTGCAGGCTTGTGTGGGAAGAACTGGCAACACTTTAACCGACTTGCCACCTGGGTTAGTAGCGGTGGTCCCATCAAAAAGGTGCTTCTCTATTTACGTTAGTGTGGAGGAGCAAACTTTGATATCAGCCACACAATTAAAAGGGTCTGTTTATTCACAGTGAACACACCTTTGGCTGTTTTGATCTCTTACCCTGCCACCTTATACTTCAAGACGGTTGCACAATGTCATGCACTATGCAAAAAAGGACTCGAAAGTACAGTCACTCCTCTTCCGAGACTTCTTTTTCAGATGAGTGGGGCTTTTGAGAGTTCTTTTTTTCCGAAGGTGGCACAATAACAAATTTCAGAACTCCGTTGTGAATTCTCTTCTGCAGAAACCTTGCTTCGCCTGCTAGGAAAGTCTCAAACTTCTGGTAGATGCTTTCCTGAAAGAAAGGGAGACTGGAGTTGATGGACAGAACGCATTTTTCACTCCTTTCACACTCCTGAACAAAAAGGTTCCTTTGCGAAATAAGTGGTGTTTGAGATAGGCTACTGTCTATTGCAGGTTGGTTAACACTGACATTTTGATCAAGGCATTATTAGGAGCAGTGACCTTTGCTGCTTGAAGGCATAATTTAGGTAGCAACACTACCAAAGTTAGACGTATGTGGTGTGGAGGACTAGCTCTTACCCTCTTATTCAAATAAATGTACAATGCAGAAATAAGTCTGGTGACCACCTGAAGCGATTCAAATTTCTTACAATTAAAAGAAAAAGATAAATTCTAAAGACTTTCTGGAGCACATTTTTCTCACTTGGCAATGTTCTCGAAAAAGTAACAAATTATATTCTATAAAACTGAAGCATCCACTTTGCAACAACCTAAATCACTAATTCTGTAAACTGCATCTATTAGGGCTTCCAAGAGTGGACAAAATTCATACGTTATGCATCATCCTAAAATTTACAAGCAATTTATATTCATGATGGGACAGATTCAACATAGCAACATGCTACTAGCACAGACATATTTTAGTATATCATCCCTTTGCAACATACTTTTTCTGTGTTCATAGCACACCTCACTAATCATTGTCATTCTTTAATAGACTATATATTTTAAGCACTTTAGAACAACAAATTTTTAGGCCTCTATACAGCCATATTACTTCTATTCATTGCAATTCATTGCTACATTGAAAACACGTTACCACTGGCTTGGCGCTCTTTGGCCATATCTGGCCCTTGCGCCACAAAACACCAAATCATTATCGCCATCAATCAAACTGCATGTTCACACAAAACTATGCAATAGTGGGCACATGAAACACACTTCCAAAATTACAAAGCTATGTAACAGCAATTATGTTAACCCTTTGACCATGTTGAAGAAGCAAACAATTCAAACTATAAAATAGTGTGTAAAAGTACAGAAGTTAGGTAAAATTGGTACTTGATACCCGTGAGATATGAACAAACAAAAACAAAGACGAGTTGCTGACTTGCAACTCTGCTCTGCTGTACTATTCGTGAGCAGGCACCATGTAGTTGAACGTTGTTATATTGACGTTGCATATTACACGAAAGTACCTTCATTATATCTGATATTCATTATAAGCATATAGTCATTACTTGCTGATGTCAGTGATAAAATTCCCTTATCAAGAATTAAACGAATAAATGAATAATTAATTGGAAAATAAGTTTACACGTGGCCTAAGCATTAAATGAATTCATAAAGCTGGTTTCTCATTATAAGACTTAAGAAGGTTCGTGTAGACAGGCTTGCTGTCTGTAGTGTACTATTGCTTACGGACCTCGTCGTCTGCACCATGGAGAGAAAGTCCATGGGGGGCCTGCTGTCTCTGGGCGGCCAATGGTCAGCACTCCCACAAAATGTGCTTCAAATGTGGTGTGGTTTCAAGCCCACATATAGGGCACTTCGGCCATTCTCTTGAGAAACATTTTAGACTCACTTTGTTATATCAGTGTTTATTATCTCGGTGTTTGACTGTATAATACTAACTTAAATCGTGCGATTTTAGGTGCACCAATACAGACATTTTACAGAACTGTAATGCGTCTTTTGTGTGGGCTTCAATTTCTTTCAAAATTTGTTTTTTCAACCACCCTCGAAACATACATCAGGGCCTGAACTGAAGGTCTGCTCGCAGCGGTGACTAGACTTAAGCATTTTCTTTTAAATGCAATGCATTAGATGAACATTTGTTCTCAGATTTTTTTGAGACCGTTCTACATTTCATTTCACATCTGTTTGAATAGGGAAATCTGACTTGATCAATGAGCTATAGTTCTGGTTTAAGCATGCAGTTTTTGTGCAAAGAGACTACTATAATGCCTTGTGTCAACTCACCAACTGTTTCGTCGAATCTGGAGTGCCCGTTATGCCAACACGTATTTCACATTTCTTTTCCAGCCACTTTCCTATGCTCTTGAGCTTAGTGTTGAGGTCATTTTCAGTTATCTTGCTGTTAGCAATCACATGCTTCACAGTCCGTTGCTTTGCTGCACTTGGAGCCCTCGTTGCTCCAGCAGCATTTGCTAGCTTTTCTTCGTATTCAACCATCTGCTGCGATGTCATGACCTTGTATATTTTCCTCTTCTTAGCTTCAGCATGTTTATCGTCTTCAAGCTTGACCAAGCTACAAGTAGTTGTGCAAAAAAGATATATTTGTTCAACACTGTCTGTGCACAGTGTAGTAGGCATAGCATTTCCAGGTACAGCCTTTCTCGAAAATTATGAAGCCACTCTGTGTGCAAGAATACCAGACTGCCATTAGGCCCAGTAGCAAGGCTCTATGTCTGGTCCTCTGAAGCTTTAGTGATTGAGGAGCTTTCACCTGCTCTACTTTGAATGCTTTCAGTAATAAAGTTCACATAGAGGTGTCAACTCTAATTACATACACAGTGGCCTTGACTCTTTCTGATAGACTACCTGTTCTGACATACCGCTATTTAGGCTATGTAGTGCTGGCAAAAGCGATGTGGTTAAGACATGTGCAATTTCACTGTAGGCTGGTGTTTGGAAAAAAAAAAAAAAAAACTTGAGACAAGGACAAAGAAAGATGTACACGTAAGTCATAAAACTTGACAGTTAGTGCTTGTGTGTCTGTCTTCCTTTTGTCTTCATCTCCAGATTTTTTGCGCTATGCACCAGTTCACGTGTTGTACCAACAAGGCTGTAACTCAACACCAACCATATCCACTATGGATTTTGTGTTTCCTTTCGAGTAACAGTGGATGCGATCTCCTTGAACATTGGGTTAAACACTGCCATGGCAGATATTGCCTGCTTTCCAGATTTCACACTTTCCAACAGCTAATGTTGCATCTTTTAATCAACCTGCATAAGCATCCTCCTGCGTTTTCACTTGTACACTTCCTTGCCTCTCAACCTAACTTGTGCAAAACACGTTTGTGCAAAACACGTCTACATTGCCCGAGTTAATTTCGTTCGCAGTGTATACAATTTAATTTATTTGTACAAAGTGACAGCAATATCTCTCAGGAAGCATGAAAAACCAACATTGCCTTGGCCTCAACTGTCAGTATTTACATTTTATTATATGGCGATACAGAAACCTCTCTTACGTAGCTACTTTGCAAATACGCTGCAGTGCGAGCTGCCTCCTGTGTATTTCAAGATCGTAAGTACGCACTTTCAACAGATCAATGTTCATTACGGTAACGGGCGTACGGAAAGGTCTTTACATGCACTCGCCCTGCGGATACTAAGGTGTGTGGCCAACAGAATGTGCAACATTATTCTAAGATTAAAAGCTACTGAACTGGCTCAAGAATTTCAATTAATTGACCTAGCCCATAAATCTATGCTGGTGAAACAATCCTAGAGTCCGCGGTCATTAATGCTGCTTTTTGTTTATTTGATGCGGTCGTAAACACACAGAGGCGAGGGGAGTAAGGGCGGGGTTATTTGCTGTAATTGAATGCAACCATTCTTGTATGAAACGAAACTTATGAATGCAACCAGTGGGGCCATGCTTTCTCGTGGCCGGAGGGCACAGCACATATCTACACGCGCGATGCTCACTTAAAGCACGCGACACAAGCACGACGATAAGGTGACACTCACTGACAATCATGTTTCTTGGCAAACGCGATTGCTTCGTCCTTTGTTCTTGTTCCAAGAACTTTGTCATCGGTGTTTAACAGCAAGACAAATTCAACTTTCTGTTTATCTGGCTTTGCAGAGTCTTGGCAATATCGGCGTACGAGCACGTTGCTACTAGCAGCAACTCTCGCCAAATGCGGGGAACTTGCCGTCGGCTCAAAAGCCGACTGCGCAACGCATATGTTTACCGTCTTCACAGCATAAGTAGTAAAACTGTGCAGTCGCAGAGCTAGACATCTTGCTAAGAACATCACGAACAATATGTAAACCATAGAATAATGTAAACACAGCCAGTGTTGTGCACATGACTTTGGCCTGATTTGGCCTCCGAGATTGACAAACGCAACTTTGCGCCCCTGCGTGGCAATCAGTGGCAACGACCGCCAACAACTTGACTACGAAACTTGACTTTTCACGCACCGTTAGAGTGACCTAGCACTGTGCTTCGAAGTGCCTTCTTCATCAATGAAATAAAAATGCCTTTGCGAAAGTTTGAAATCGTACAAGACGTACGGATCAAGAATAATTCGTACGCGCGTCAGCTTCAGACCCTGTGTGTATCTCAAATACAGCACCATGTATTTCCATATTGAAATCCAAACTACATAGAAAGAACATACCAGCAAAGACCAGAGAAGGCCACAACGTAAATAATTGAAATTTTAGGGGGAAATTTTGAATATCTTAAGTATCGCTGGAGCGACACTCCTTGTTCAACTACTGCTCATCACTTCGTCTCCTTGTACCAGTAAACTTCTGTCTTTTTAAGTATAGCTGTGCAATACTGTATTATGGTAAGCTTCAGTTGTTGATCTTAACAATTTTGCACTTCTACATGTACTCAAACTGTGTCGTTTCGTGCTAACGACGCTGTGAGCTCTTTCCGCAAAGCGAAATCGAAACTACGTGAACTCGCGCTTGCCCATGATGCCTTTCAACTGCCCTCCTCGCAGAAAGTTGACAAAAGCGTAAAAGCGGCGATCGCAGCGGCGGCTAGGCCGTAGCAGTCATGGCGGAGCACAAGGCGGCGAAAGCGGCCGACGCTTCAAACACAGAGGAGGCGTCGTGGAGCGGCGTTTTGTCAGAGGTCTTCCTGAGCCCACTGAACTTGGTCCTTGCCTCCATATGCATTTACTTGATATACAAGATATTCTTCAGCAGACACCACAGCCGGAGCTCCGAAGTGAAGCGTGAGCCCGAGCTTCCTCGTATGAAGAAGCGGGACATGACTCTCGAGGAAATTCGTAAATACGACGGCACTGGTGAAGACGGCCGGGTCCTCGTAGCTGTAAACGGAAAGGTTTTCGATGTCACAAGAGGACGGCACTTCTACGGTCCAGGTAAGCGATTATTTTCGGGTTAAGACACGTAGGCAGCTGCTGCTGTTCCTCGGCTGCCGTTTTGTGTGATGCGTACCGACTTCAAGGATTTATCTGCGTGCAGCGTATTTTTGTTGAGCACGCTACTGTATTACTGACCAGCACTCGCTAATCGTAAGCCGAGACGCTCGCTTGTGCCGAGTCGCTTTTTTCCTCCGTCTGACCCGGCTTGTTTCGTCGCTGAAAAGCTGCTATTGTCTCTACAAGGAAACGACAGAGGTAGCTCGGAGAACGTTGACAATAGATTCAACACCCAGTAAAAACTAGGCCCCGGAGCTGCGCCCGGCACATTACATAACACGTCGTCCCTGCCGCTTAGGAGACGCCTAGCAGGGATAGGAAGAACGTTCGCGTGTATTTGGTTCACATTGCACATTATCTCAGTTTTTTAACCCTGGATATCAGTGTGCCGAGTGTGGTGTGAAACGACGCGTCTAGTACGTTTGAACTCTAATCTGGCTCTACAATAGCGCGTGTCCGTCGCGACTTTATCGGGAGCAGGCTTGGCGGAACGTCTGTCATTGACAGCACTGATTACAAGCCTTAAATGGGGCGTTCGCATTCCCCAACCAGCTGACAGCGGGATTTTCTTGTGCATATCATTGTTTTCCTCTGATCGCTTAAACTAACCAAAGTAAATCGTTCATTAAACGCGTGCGTCATACATTTTTTTTTTTTTTTTGCTTCTTTCGCACGATACTCCGATCGCCAACCTGCATCACTTGCTTACACGTCTCGTAGCTCTAACTTGAATGTCAAAAGGAAAGCTTGTTCCCGCACATTTCCATGTTCCCTTTCGTCTTACACGTTTACCGCCTATTTTTATAACAAACATTGGTGCAATACTCATATTCGCTGATGTCAGGTTAAGGTTCTGTATAGAAACAGCTGTCTGGTTCCCTGTGTTTATGTTTCTTTTATCGGACATTGTGAGGGGTGCGGCATAAAACTGTCCTTATTACAGAAGCTAATGATGATCTAGCAAAGTGTGGAGTGCTTGGTTCACAACTTTTGAAACAGTAATTGCAAGAAACCAAATCTGACACAGGGCAGCAGTGTATCTCGCTGCAAATAAAAAGCATTTTTCTGTGCACCTGTTGATAGCTTGCTTCTGGCTGGCCTAAATTGCAACGTTTCCAACAGGTCTTGAAGTGGAGCTAATTGTTTTGATTTATCACAACTGCTGCTTAATGTTTTTGACATGAATTGCAGCATTTCAACAAGATTGCTTATGACTACAGAATTTTACATTTGTCAAGGTGGCAAAAAAAAAAAAAAATGATACTGCCCATAAGCATGCCGTGTGATACACGCTTCAGAACCTCGGTCATGGTGTGTGATACCTATTTCTTTCCTTTTTTTTTTTTTTTTTTTCCCCCAACACAACCCCTGTTTCGGTTGTGCTGACATTAAGGAAACACTATTATTAGTAATATGTTGCTTTTGACTATAACTGAAGGCTTTAGATGGACAGTGTATGTGGCTCTGCTATTATGAAGATCTGAAATTGTTTTTTTAATAAGTGTCCAGTGTACAAGCCAGATCCTTTGTAACAGTGCAAACAGAAGTTGGTCTGTTGTTAGTTTTGCCTGTACTTTTGTTAATTTGTCTTCTTAGGAAAACAGTGAGAGTATCTTGTAAATACATTTTATGTAATGCCTAAGAGGACTTCTAAATACTATCATGTTAAAATAAAGGCAGGTGTGCTGAGTAAATTTCATTGTATTTATACTGCTAACTACCACAAATTGTTTATGCAGCCTGTTGCTGTACTGTTTGAACTTTGCAGTGACAGTGCTGTGCCAGATGCACCACTCAAGAGCAACCTAATACCACTTGGTTACTACTGTAGCCCTATTTTGACTTTCCATGGTATAGAAACAGTGGCAGAATAAGGGTAGCCTCTAGGGGTGCACCCTCATGGAAAAATCCAGTGAACAAGAAGGAAGGGTGGGCTCTGGATCCACCAGTGTATGGCAGGATCATGTGGGTTGCCATCCATTTCTCTGTGCCTTGGGGCATTGTGTTCTTGAGATTATACTGGTGTCACACGAACACTTCTGATCGCAATTGGGGCCGATCTGGATCGAGCTTGATCCGGATCGAGTGTTGCTGCAGTCATTTGCGATCGTAATCTTGCGGGATCCAGACAATCGTGATCCGTGAATTACGATCAGGCCTCGCGATAGCAGGCTGAAAACTCTGAAAATTCTGAAAACTCTAAAAACACAAAATGAAGGCAGCTCAATAAAAATTAACAACTTTTTATCAGCAATAATAAGCTGTAAAATTTAAATATTCAAATTTAACCATATTTTTCAAATCTGAATTTGTTGCCAAGGCATTATGCAGTTTTGATTGTTGCCAACAATCAGTAGACGATAACACGATCCACATCGTTGGACCATGTAGCAGCGACCATTGTTGGTCATGATCACGAAATCCAATCCGGATCGGCCCCAATCGCAATCAGAAGTATACGTGTGACACCGGTATTAAATTCTGTTGTTACTAGTGCGATGTTTGTGTCCTACTTCCTGTTGACATTCTTTGTTCATGCCTGGGACACTGCCTTTACCAGTGACACAAAAGCTAGCAGTGCGACTGCAGAAGCGCATTCAATTTATTTGTAATATAAGCTGAAGGAGGTCAGTGCTACACTTCGCATCAGCAGCTTTGTGCTTGTCTCGAGAAAATGTGGCGGCATTTCAGGTGGGCCCTACCATGCCTTTGCGGGCTACGACGCCTCCCGTGGTCTGGCCACTTTCTCTGTGGAGCGACCCAAGGACGGCTACGATGACCTCTCTGACCTGAACCCAATGGAGATGGAGAGTGTGCGAGAGTGGGAGATGCAGTTCACAGGCAAGCAGCTCTGTCTGATAATACATGGGGTCTGACATTTCGAAGGAACACCTGGACTGTTTAAGCGCCTATGGAGCAGCTCTGGAAACATAATTACGTTAATCTTTGATGTACGCAATTCTACTCAAAATAATTCAAACTTCTGCTGACCACAAATTTTGTTTGAGATATAAAGAGTGCTTGTTAAGGGTTTGGGCAAGGGGAACATCTGCTGACGACACCGTAACTGCCGTACACCAAATCGGACACCTAAACAGTCATGCAGCAGTAGAGGAGCCAATGCTGCTAAGTGTTCGTAGATTGTTTCCGTCCCAACGCCACTGTGCACAATGCTACTTAGCTTCAGTGATCTGTTATAGCTGGGCTATTCAATAGCATGGCATGGTTGATGGCCAACAGCAGAATTGTATGGACAAATTACGTACTCAAAACAATATGCAAGAGCTGGAAACTGTTCAGACAACTTTTACGGCACAGAAAGAGTCTCGGCATGTACACATTTGGGGTATTGGAGCCACAAATGCGACCTGTTCAGTGGCACCTACATGAAGTGGCGTCTGTCTGTACATGGTATTTTCAATTCTGAGGGGGGGGGGGGCAAAATGCTAAATGACATGTGTACCATACTTTAGGGGCACATTAATACCCCTGTCATGCGGGCACGTTAAGTGCACTTACGGAGTGTGTCACTCGGTTTAAGTGCACTTTTCCAAATCTAAACGTCGCAAGTGGGGTGTCGCTCACAGAGTGCACTCCGGCCGAAGTGCGTTCACGGAACACACTTTTCTGGCTGAGTGCGTAGCCTCGCCACCAGCGGTTTCAATGGTACAAAATGTAGTGCATAAAAAATAGACACAAAGTTCATTTTAGTGGTTGAACAGCTTTTGTGCACAGGTAATAGCCTAAAACTTGCTCATATTCCATTCTAGCAGGATCAAATGCCACCTCGTCGCACGCAGCTATCTCGTTCTGAATTGGCTTGGCATTTGTCTTTGCTGGCATTGACTTGTAACACTCTAACAAAAAATATTTTCGTTTTTGGTTGAAAAAAACATAGATTAAGTATGATTAAGTTTGTTTTTATTAATAATACGACGTAAAACAATAATTTTCTAGAAGTATTTTTCTTTTTAATCTACATCTTCACAAAACGCGCTCGTAATCTATGGATTTTTTTTTTTTTTTTTTTTTTCACTACGAGTGCGCGCTGTTTTCCATTTAGTACCGCGTAGCCTAAAGTGTCACTCTAGGTCCCGAAGTGCACTCCCCGTAAGTGCACTTAACTTGCCCGCTTGACAGGGGTATAAGTTACATGAGGTTGTCAAAATTAACCTGGACCTTTCCACTATGGTGTTCTTCGTAGCTCTTTTGATGGTCTGGGATGTTAAAGGGGTGCTAATGAGGAATAGTGTTATGCTGAACTGTTGTAAATTACGCTTCTGCAATAATAAAATGGCCACTTCTAAAGTGAAAGGAGGCTTGCTAAGCGAGAAAAGAAACCAAACGCGAAAGACTGTGCCAAGAGAGAGAGAGAATAAACTTTAATCCAAAGATCACGCGAGCGTAGGTAGCTCCTCCGCTCTGCAGTGGGTGGTGCCCTCAGTCCAGGAGTCCAGCGGCCTTAGCTGCCCTTCTCGCTCGATTGACCAGGTTGAGCTGGTCCGTCGAGTCGGAGCTGGACAGCGCTGCCTCCCATTGCCTTGTGGTGGGGTGTGTTATGGGTGTTAGCTGTGGTGTGTTTGCGCAAGCCCATGCCATGTGGTAAAGTGTTGCACATTGATCACAGTGTGGACATTTATAGGAATACTGCGCAGGGTGTATGGCGTGGTAAAGACTCAAATGTGGATATGTGTTTGTTTGGAGTTTTCGCCATATTACGGCTTCCTCTCGCGTCAGAGCATTATGAGGTGGAGGTAGTGTTCTTCGTGAAAGGCGATAGTGTTGTAGGATGTGAGTGTAGGTTAATGGTATGGGCTCTGGTTGGAACTGCTCGGCGCGGTCATCTCGCGGCTCCCGGTGTGCATGCGCTCGGGCGTAGGCGTGTGCCTGCTGATTGTGACGTAAGGACTCAAAAGACTGTGCCAACATTGTCCTGGAAATTCAGCGCTAGCTTGCCTTAACGACATGGATTTTGACAGTACCTAACTCTGGTCAGTAAAGGATGACTACATTGCATTCTAAAGGCACCAGAGACTCCACCTATCAACTTTTGAAAACTTTCCTGTGCTGAAATGGCTCAGGTATAAGAAAATACTTAAATTTGCTTTGTCACCCTGACCTACCATTGCTGAGGATTTGGTGCAAAATTTGAAAGTTGCAAGTTTAGCCTTCATTTTCTCCATTAATAATCGTTTTCAACCAGATGCGGATGAAAATGGGCTTATATAGGATACTTTATCATGTTGCTCTTTAGTGTCTATTTAAACCCTATAAATTATTGCTGACCTGTCATTGTGAAAGAAACGGAGATAGAAAATGGTTGAATTATTTCTTTTAATATAAACACTGCAGTTAAAATGTCTGTTAACTGGGCAGCTTGTAACTGAACTAAAAAGTTAAAGGTCACCTATATTTTTGTTTGCTTACAGGCAAGCTCTTAGTGTGGCAGGTGTGCCTAATAAGCATGGGCCCTGTGTCCATGGCAGACTCATCCTTACTCTGTGCATTAAGTCATATTAGAATATTCAGTGAAATTGAATATTGGGTTCTCAAGTCGATTATTTATTCGAGCCAGAAGTGCTCTGTTGATATTCATAATTCCAAATATTCACACACCCCTTGTGTACAGGCCGCTGTGGGTGTTCATGATGGTGCAAATGAGCACTATGCTTATCGTATAGACTCGTGTAAGGGCTGCACTTTGTTTTTTCACAAATTTGACGAGGTGCGGCCCTTGCACGGGACTGAACCTTTTGGTCAAAATGGTGCCGGCATAGCCTTCACTTGTGCACACGCCAGATCCCCGGATGTACTGTTGCATCGGAGGTGACCGCGCAGCTCTCGCCATCTAGTAGGGGCACACGGAAGTACGCAACTTGCGAAAATTTACCGATGGATGCACGTGGCATCGAGGCACTGAATGTGATTGCTTCTCTGTTGGAAATTTTTTTCTAAATTTTGGGCCACCAAGTTGGGGGTGTGGCCCTTACACGAGTCTATACGGTAGATAGTGACCGGACATTCGATTCTGAGCTTGCACATTAAAGTTGTTTTACTGCCGTCCTGACTAGTGCCAGCAGTCTGTGTGCATCCTGTGTTTTTTTTTTTTTTTTTCGAAACGGTTTCCTGTGCTGTGACATCAAGCCTTTAAAGTCAATGTACAAAAAAAAATGTTTTTTATTGCTTTTTATATGAAAGTGGCCGTCTGAGAAAAGTTCAACACATGCAGTTTCACTTATGGGATACGACTTCCACTGTGTGACTCATTTGTAAGCCTGTGAGACCGGTGTTCCACTCTTTACCAAAGCGATGGCTGGTTGCTCATTAGTGGTTGCTATTGCTGTTGCTCAGCTTGCATTAAGGAGTCTACGACAAGATATTTTCGAAGTAATAGAAACTTGTTACCAGCTACTCGCATGTAAAAGGATGACACTTAGCAGGTATGAAAGTTGGGAAAACATGAGATATTATAATTTGATACTAAAGTTGGTCTTGAAATGCCAGACATGGTGTCATCGTCATTTATATGTTTAGTTTGTCGTAGTTGGAACGCATTGTCTCAAAATACCACTGTTAGTGCTCCTGTTCTTGTTGCATACCTACTGTATTGTCGCCATTGACGCCATGAGCGAAATCTTGAGAAGCGGAACTTTCCGTTCTGGTTTCGATCTCGTTGTGGAGTTTTTCAGCTTGCTTAAAATTATTTTCATGTTTTTGTATAATTTTAATGATCTTGTACACGGCAAAAGGCACAGATAAAGAAAAAAAGGAAACAATCATTTCCTTGGCACCCTGACACAAGAAAAAAAAAAGTGTAATGTCTAGGCCAGGATAATGCAACAATTCTAATCCAATGCTTGTTTATTGTGCACTTCGTCAGTGGTTTGAGCAGTGCCCACACTATTGCAGGGATTGGCCAGCCATGAACTGCGTATGATAATAAAGGAATAGAATTTAGCAAAAGGAATTCTTGCATTATACCAGCCCTAGTTGCCATATTATGTGAACCTTTTGTGCACACTTCCAGCAAGGTGCACTCCTCACATGTTAGGGAGGTAGCTGACAAGCTTGTTTGTTCTCCCAAGCCAGTTGGAGCAGCTGTGCTGCTCTCGTTGCATGCAGCTGTCAGACTTCCTGCACATGTGGCACACTTCTGCGCGGGGACAACCTGCCAGCCTTGCACAAATGGCTCAAGTGGACAATAAAGACTTAGTTTCATTCCAACAAATTTAAGAGGGAACTTCGACATCACTGCCTGTGTGCATTGCAATTGTGGTGGTTAAAAGGACACTAATTACAACATTGTCTATCCTACACAGCACTTTGCGGGTTTCACGCTAATATGAACGCGTGTTCATAAAAGAAATGTTGCATGAAGAAAGCCTGTTTGTACAGCTAATTCAGACATACAGCATAGACGACCGATAAGATAATTTACCAGAGTCATGAAATTCATAAGCAGTACTGTACTAGAACAAAAACAATTTTCAAAGCCTTCACATGTTAAAAACATGTAGATCAAGCAGCTACATGGATTCGACAATTAAACCATACACAAGGATGTTTACGTTCTTTTAAATTTGTAAACATCAAAAATTGCACGCCTGAGGACTGGCCTTTACACAATCTTTGCATGAAGCAGATGAAACAACACAGAAAAAGAGTGCAAAAAAATAAAGTATTTACTTTTCCCATACAAACTGAAAAATCGAAGAGCATTTGTCATGGAGCATTTGCTGCTGAGAAGCATAGTAATTGGTTGTTCATTTTAAATAACTAGATTAAAGGAAAAGGAGGGTAGGGAAAAATTGCTACAGATCACAGTAACTGTGTAGCGCAGTCTGCTGACACCTGAACCGTGATCAGCAGTGAAGAGGGAGGGGAGGAGTAGGATAGAGTAAAGAAGCACTGGGGACGGTGCTTCTACTGCCGGGGGTGATGATGCGGAACAGCCACCACAGTGTGGCTCCACTGAAGAGAAGGAAGACGACGTGTTCCCGCTTGATATACCGTCGCCATCTTGGCCTCCGTTGACTTCCGTGTAAGTAAATTGTAAATAGCCTTGGGCATCAGCTACACGTAACAATATGCACAATAAGAGAAGCGACCGGGGCAGAATATGGCCTCCAAAATTCAGAAAACACCACATTGTATCAATTCCCTCACTACAAGCGGTTATGATATTGTCATGTGGTAGTGACAGTCAAAAACACGGCTTTATTAGGCGAACCAGAAAAACGGGCTACACTCGAGGCACAGCCACAACGATAGCGGCGAACACAGTCGGCGATCGTCGAAATCTGATCTGGGGGTCAAGCGTGTCGGCTTTTATACATGAGTCATCGAAGGTTCCCGAGTAATCGCTGGTGCTTGCGTGTCTTCCAAAACGTACTACACAATTCTCGTTGCGCATACATGCAATCAGATTACACAAGGTTCGGTGACAACAGACAGCGGATAGAACTTTCAATAACATCCGAGAAACTTCCACTACATGCAGGTGCGTCCTGCGCTGAGCGATAACATTTGTTAGGCGGTGAAACGCGGTCACAAAGAAAGATAAACAAGTACACGTGTCAATATGAGTGGTTTCAGGTGTATTTACTGTTCACCATGAAAATGTGCTCAATTGATCCATGTTTTCAGCAACTTATCGTTCCCGCTTTGATCTCCCTGCAGAGAAGTATCACTACGTGGGACGCCTGCTAAAACCAGGTGAAGAGCCAACTGATTACTCTGACGAAGAGGAGTCGTCTGCCGCTGACAGCCCTGCCAAGAAAGACGGTGGTGATCCGTCAGCTGCTGTCTCGGGGGGTGATGCTAAGGCACACGCGGACTGAGAGGTCCCACTTATACACACGTTGCTGCCTCTGCCGTCGCCCAACTGCCATGGGAACATGTTTTCATTTTGTCACTGTTTGTTTGCTTCTCCAACATGTGTGTATGCATGGCCAGGTTTCTTACAGCGTGCCTAGAGGAAGTCATGCTGCTAGAATTTGTCAAGATGCAGAGAAACGCACCCTGCGTACACTTCCCGCCTTCTTTGCGCAAAATTACGAGAGAATCGATGTACCACAGCAGGGACTGTCCGAACTAATATGTTCAGCTCGAATGATCTGCTTTTTTTAAGTGTAAATGAAGGCAAATGTATTTTTTCAATTTGATGTAGATAAAGGTTTCAAATGGACAAGACCTAACAAGATGGTCCAACACGATAGCAGGGCGTTACTGTGCTCTTGCTGTCCAAGTTTGAAACGAGTGGTGTGTAAATGCCACTTTCTTAGTGCAGACGTTTGCACTGTACACTGTGGCATCATTCTGTGCTTTACACCGGCACTTCCAGAAGTGTGTAATCTCTGAATTTAAGTGGATGCAGCTGTTGAGTTGATTCCGTATCTTGAGCAGCTGTGCCTTTCTTTAGCTACAGCTCAGGGGAAACTCTGCGCCACTTACGGTTGGCTCTCATCTGCCTCTTTTGGCAAAGTTTGCATGTGGTGCTGCTGCGATTTTTGATACAGCGAGCGGGACAGAGTGGTGTGGTGAGCTACAGACTCGCGTTAGTCAATGGTTTAAAAGCTAAAGATCATTATAGACACGTAGGTACGGACATTTCTACACTCGCAATGGCCTACTACCTACCACCAAGCACTTGGGATCAGACTTCACGCTTTACAATCTCCATGGACTGCGGTTGCATGCCCAGGCCGGTGTGAAGAGGAGTGCATAATTTGTTGTTGCTGGGCACTTTACAGCCAGCGAAAAATTCATGATGGACTTGCAGTTGCGTAATGCGGCACTCTGACCTGCCACTGTGTTGATGATTGCCAGTGCAGCAGCACTAATGTGGCACATTTTCAGGCCTCATTGTGAGTTTTAAGTGAATGCATGTCTTATTTTTTCGAGCTGCCTCTTCCCTCATCCCACCCCATTGAAGCTTTATTGTACAAGCAAGGGAAAACTTGCCAAGAATGCTGGGACGCTGCTGCTACTCCTGCTGCACTCGATGTTCGAGTGCCAGTACAACATGGCAGCTTCCTAGTTTTCCCGTTGCCATAGTGTTGCACCAGTGCAGCGCTGGGTTGACCCTGTGTATGTACCTTATCAAGCGTCGGTTGGGTCTTGCATACGAAGAGTGAGAACTGCATGTTTTTGCTGCTTGTCTTCCCGTTTCCACGCACAGACTTGTACATAATTATTAATTTCCTCATGGGCATGTCCTTAGTTCTGAATCCTTTCTTTTAGATGACAATGGACACAACTGTGACTATTATCTGCAGTGTGTGTATAGAAAAGCTACTTGTGTGCATGGTGGTTGTCTGTGTGATTAAAAAAAAGATGTGGGATATTCAAAAGAATGTGTTCTTTTTCTTACGCTTCTTCTGGCCTGAATGTTCACATGCACACACACACACACACAAAAAAAATACTTCTGTTGTACATTCAAGGGTCTGGCTGCATATGGGAGCATTTGCTAACTCGGGATGATTATACTTTTCACAAGCCTGTTGCAAGAAATTGTCAACAGGGTTTAAGTGCATATCCTGTTTATCTTGTTGCCTTTCACTTGAAGTGCTCGCACGCCTTGCATCTCGCAGAGAGAAAGAGAGACTTTTCATTCAGGAGCTTGGTCGAGGGCCTCAAAAGCACATGGTCAGGAGGAGCAAAAGCAAATCATTATCTCGCACAAGCTTATTGGGCAGGCCGATGTAGTTCCCTGCTAAAATTAGTAGAGATAACTCTGGTGCTGTGGTTGTTCACTTAACACAGGAATGTTGGCTAGTAGCATGGATTTGTACAGTCTTCGTGCCTGTGGCTACTACATGTCATTCTTGCGGCCCTACTTGTTGTGCTTTAACAATACTATATTTCTAAACGCAGAAGGCAACAAGACTTGGCTCACATGCATAATCATTGCGAATTGTTGCATTTATGTCAATATGTTGTTCAATATGAATAGTCATTTGCAGTTGCAAAGCTGCTCGAAGCCAGAAGGACAGTTTAGCCTAATTCAGGTAGCGAGATTCATTCATGGGGACGTCTTTCTTGCAATTCATAATTTTATAAAGGACATAGAACAATTACCTTATTAAAATTATCGATTACACGAGTTTCTTGATTTAAACTTTATCTCAAAATTTGTTGTAGCTTTATTCTCATTTCTGCATTTATTTTTTCTCTCACCCGTGCTATAATATCTCAAGTTTTATTTTGCCTACAATCTTGTTAAAAAAGAAAAAACTTGTAAAACTGTCTGCTTCTTGGCCTATCCCCCATGGTGGGTGTGAGCCATTGATGAGGGCCAAGAACTAGCCATCATTCCCATGTTGGCTCCACTGCCATGCTTGCAATTCCCATAGATGCTAGTGCCAGAGTTCCCTCCAGTAATTTTTGTAGGAAGCTCTATGGGCAGACCCCATATGTGGTGTTGAAACATGGCGTCACTATATGTCTATGGCAACTTGGTCATCATTACTGCCTGTTTGCATGTATAGTTGTCTTGGTGTGCAAATGCCTATGGGTGTTTAGGGGTTCACTCCTATCGAGCCATAACTTTGATGCCAAAAATTTATTTGGATCAGGATGATCTCTGCTCTTGAGATGCAAGTGAAAAAATTCACGGCATACCAAAATCGCACCTAGGGTTCAGCATTTTTGGTTTAAACCGAAAACACTTCAGTTAAACCGAACCTGAAAAGGGGTTTGGTTTTTGGTTTAAACCAGGTGAGCCCAGGCGAGCTCAGGCACGGGCCATTGCACTGTGGTGGATGAACTGGCCAAATTTACAGATGGTTATGCGGCGTTGTCTACATTGTAATTTTTTCTCTATTATTCGTTGGAGCTTTGTATCCACCAAAAATTTGCTCAAAAAAGGCAGTGATAGTTCATCTGAAGAAACACATTTGCCATAAAACAAATTTTCTGGTGGAAATGAAAACCGAAGAAAGTTGATTGAATTTTGGGTGAATAAATACTGAAAATGCTGAACCCCAATTATAACCCTACGAGATGTGTGTCGTGTAACGCACTGTATTCTCGGAGATCTTGCAAAACTATTTCACTTGCAGTGTTTCAATAATGTGGTATTAAGCTGGAAAGCACTTGATAAAATTGCAATTAATGTGCCTGCATCACTTTTTAATGTGTTGCACTGTCATAACCACACCAAGCCACGGCTTGCAGCCATCACTACACTTCTTTTCTACTGTCTTCGTTTGACATGCCATACATCTCCATTACCCCATTGTGTTTTCATTGCTTCTTTCTGAAAATGATACCGGCCCAATAGCTCCAAAGGCTTGGGATTAAAGTGATGACCCAGGAGCTTGATTATTTTCGTGAAGTCGACCACTGATGGCTTCTGCGGTGAAAAAAGAGCTCTCAAAGTCTCGAACGTCTGATACCCGCAGAGCAGCACAACCCGTTTTTTTGGAAGACTCCACAATGTCATTCGCTTCAAAAAAAAACTCCAGCCGCTCCACCCAAGATGTCCAGTTGGCACCGGGAACAAATCCTGTTATCTTGTATTTGGGCATTACTTGCGAGGCTTTCCGAAGTCTTCCTTGTGTCTCATTTCCCTCATCGCCAGTGTTAAAGCTGCTTTATTTCATCACAAGACCTATGGTGAAGAGCCATCAGTTATGGGGTGCTATAAGGTCAAGCTGTTCCAAACTTTTCTATTCCAGTTCTGCAATCAGCCCTCCAGGATTGGTCAACAAAGTTTCGGGCCACCCCTAACTTCGCCTGTCTGTCACGTGACGTCACAAAAACCCCCGATAGCTCCCCATCCAATATGACGTGTACACATTGATTACGCATGATCAATCCGAACAAAAGAAAAATAATTATTCTCATTTGACGCCTTTTCGCCATTAGCCCTCTGCTATTGGTGAAAAGATTTTGGGCTGCGCCCACTTCCCCTGTCTGTCACGCGATGTCACAGAACTGTGAAAACTCACCGCGTCAAAGTTATGTTTACGCGTTAAAAATGCATTAATATGCCGAACAAAACTGATTTTTTTTCTGAATAGCCAGAGACTGCCCCGTTCCGAAAGGCATAGAAGATGGCTGCCCGACGGTTGCTCAGGCACTTGCTACTCACACCTGCCGTTGAGCATGGATTTACTTGCGTATAATAAAACTTTTTCCGTGGCAGTAAAACGTTATCGAACCCTTTTGGCACATATACAACGTCGCTCTGCCAACTCTTGCTTGCTGAGGATCCGTTTTAGCAGCATTCTTAACCTTCCATTGCACGCTGCCGTGATTTTCGACCAGCCACCGCAAGCTAAGTGCGTACATGACGAGATAATTGCAGAGAGTTCTTTATAATTTTTTTTAAGGGGAAGCGGACCAATTGGAGACGCCAGCACCACCCTCTTCTTCCGGTTATTTTCACTGCACTGGCTTGGCCCTATCGAAACCCTCTCCGCTTGAGCGTGCTGCTTCCCTCTTGTCAGCCAATCAGATATGAAAAACCACTCAGTGTAGGAATCGTTATTCATTTTGAAAGTGAACAGAGGTGATCTCCCATGAATGTGGAGAGCGTCTGATTGGGCTGTTCAGACAATGCTGCGGGTCACCACCCGATGATTGCGTCGGCGATAATGTAAATTTGACGTCAGGAGATTGGCATAAAAACAGATCGGAATAGTTTTACGTTATAGGGCCAATAAAGGTCATTGTCCCTCTTTTCTTGGCACCCATGTTGTGGCGCTGGTATACGGCAGCTACTCAGTGAAGTTTGTGCACCACTTTTTGCAGCGGCGAGCCTCGAGTTTGATGTACCCAATCCCATCATTGTTATACCATTGTCATCACTTCAGAATGCCCATGCTGTCGTCGTCATTCCTATGCTCTTTGTTGTTCTATCGACGTCATTCCTTCTTCGTTCCACTATCGTCACTGTGTTATTGTCATACAGTCGTGATGCCTTCATGGTCATGGCTGATCCTGGCAAGTGAGTGTCATAGTAAAGTGGGCCAATACTGGAGACAGTGTATGTCCCATATAGCTGAAGCAATAGAATTCTCAGAATGATCAGTGCAAATTATAAAGGTGTCCGCAGCAACACAGTGTGTTTCTGTATTGCTTGAATGCTAATTGCATTAACATTGACAGTCATCGTGAGATGGGTTCTGAAGGAATTTTATTGTAGGAAGCTCTATGGTTACATGAGCACCTCGACCTTGGTTATGGCCGATACCGTTAAGCAGTTTTACAGGAAAAACCTAATCACAGTTGTTCCGTTATTCGTGGTATATGTGCACACCGAGATTTTGCCCTTTTTAAAGGCTGCACACATCCTTAAACAATTGGGTGTTTTAGGCACTATGTGAACTCCATCAGGCAGTGATGGATTTAGCTAGCGCACTATTTAATGTAGTACAAAAAAATTTCAACCATTTCACATAGTATTGAGCGCTTAAAGAGAGATGTATAAACAGTGTACATTGGAGTTGCATAGTTTTTGCTTACTTCTTTTTTCTATCTTGCATTCAACTATGTGCTGCCTTAACTCCCATAACACTGTTGCAGGTTAGTCCATTGTGTTTCGTGCATCAAACTATAAACTGCAACCACTGCCTCGTAAGGCAAGCTGCTCTTGGCATTAAAATTTTTTTTTTTTTTAATTTGGACAGCTTGCCCTGTGGCACATGCCCTGCTCATGCATGAATTAAAGTAGTGACTTGTAGAACTTATCGTCCATGAGCCAACACATATAACTGTCTGCTTGATCAGTTTATGGCACTTGCACGTCATTGGGTGTATTGGCGACACAGTTGGTCAGAGCACCAATTTTCAGTAGTGAAGGTCCTAGGTTTGTTGCTTAAGTAAGGTACTTTTATTTCTTCAGTCCTTCATTGTTGGCATGATGAGATTAGGATTATTGGGGAGCTGCCACTATGGCCTACTGCAGCAACAATATTTTATGGCGACAGTAGAAGTGCATCAGAGATGTCTATCACTGTAACACGGCCGCTGGTTAAAAAAAAAGGTGCGGCCTGCCGTGTCGGACGCGCTGCTATGGGAGCGAACGTGACGGCCGTAGTTGCATTGTCGGCCGCTTGGCTGTGCCGAACGGCGCTAGCTGAGGGGGATGGAACGCTTCGGCTTGCACGCGCGACGGCGTTCCAAGCGCGTTCCTGACGCATTTTCTGTGTCGATGCCAGACAACAGACCCCGGCGTGTGGCGCCGCGGCGGATCACACCGTTTTCGATGCACGCGGCAGGCCGCACCTTTTTTTTTATCCAGCGGCCGTGACTGTAAAATGCTTGTGGGCTAAGGTATTCGCACTCGTTACAGAGCCTGAGACAGTTAAAATCAATTTAGAGTGTGACATCCCTTATTACCAAGGCATAGGCTTGGGATCTCAGTTTCAAAATTGTTTCACTGGCTTCAGTCCATACATTGCAATATATACGCCAAAGTAATTAGTTAAAACATTAATTATCAAATTTTTGTTGATTAGTCAATTATGCATTTGGTTTTCTGTGAAAGTAATGTCTGCCTCTTTGGGTAATCCAGCTCAAAAGGCAGAGTTGTACTATATACCACAAGTGATAATTACACATTCTGTTAACATTAAAGTAAAACGCCCAGTATAGGTTCTGCATTTCAACCCAACATGCGCATCTTCCAGAAGCATCGGCAGATGGGTAATCTACTCAGACTCAGTGACAGCATTGGAGATGTTCACTATATCACACTATTATGATGATCATTGTTAATTACCCTCTGAAATCTCAAAAGCATTACTGACTGCATCATTAGCTGGCCATCAAGTCCCTTTTCAGTGGATTCTGGGCTGTGGTATCGATTCCGATATGTAGCTGATGGTGCAAAAGAACTGCTTACTGCATGGTAAAAACATTTCTGGAAATGTGAATCACAGTGGCCACCAGAAGTAAAAAGTGCAGTCAGTATAAATGCTGCAATACTGAAACTTTATAATGGATTCTGTAGATTTATGCAAGCCAAATTACCCTTTTGTTGAACATTATTACATATCGACACAAGAATATAGGCTTTCACACCCTCTCGTCTATAGAAGACGAAGTGACCGAGCAGTACGTCCTTCTCCAGCCCACCGCTAAGGAGTTTTAGGTTTTGCGCACCCAAATTTAAAGGATGCGAACTGCCACACATGCAAAAGAATGCAAGTAGGCCATGGGGCTTTGGGTACGCAAAGATGCCTGGATGCACTATTTCTAAAACTCCCTATTATTAAAAAGTAGCGTTTGTTTTGCTCACCTCCGTCCTCTGCCTACGTTAAGAACATTCCATTCAAGGGTACTCCCGTCACCTACATTTTAGCCAACCATTTTGTGCTTCTTGGTTTATGTAACATGCACTTGATAAAGTTGGAGGGTCAGCCTTGATGAGGTACGAGCGTTTTGTAGGCTTGTATTGCGAAGCCGCAAGTAGGATGCAACATTAATGCAATGTTCTGTCCTACATATTCACTTCTGTGGTTTTCTGCTACAAACCTACGAACTAGCCCAAACAGCAGCAAATATTTCCAACCCACAATCTAAATATAGGTGGGGGATATTGGTGTTGTGTAAAACAACTATCTGCTGGGCACCAGTCACTAGAGGAGTCGCACTCTACACACTCTGCGAGCGTAGAGAACTTGGGCTGGTTGGTATAGCACAATTCACTGTCCAGCGTGGAAAATTGACAGGGCACGAAAGCAGCGGGACAACAATCAGTGCTGTTGGACCCTCCACCTTCACCTGCGCTCTCTGTGCTGTGCTGTTACTTGTTATATTGGGCATCCTTTACTCTCCATTCCTCCCATTCGATGCCCCTCTACTTGCCAAATGTGCCATCACCCAGGAAGACGGCTGTAAATTGCTGTCCTGGCTAGACGGCTGCTTCTTTGCACTTAAATTTCACACAGAGCTGGCATTTTGCTATGCTTTTTTGCTTTACGATGCCACATGTGGATGTACAGCTTGCCCTTTTTGTGCAGAATGAATCGCAAGGCACAGTTTGTGGCGATTCATGGCAAAAGAAATGTTGATTTACTCAATGAAAAGAAAGGTGGCACTATCTGCAGTTATAAGGTCATAACTGCCTCGTGCTCCATCATCTCAGTGGCAGGCATCTTGCTTTTGTAGTTGCAGACGGTGCCACTGTTGACTAATGAAGTGAGAAGGCTTCTTAGTATCTTTATTGGCCTGCCATCGTCACAGACGATGCATACCTCCAGTGCATTCTGGATCAAACGGACGGGTACTGCACTCAAACGACCTGTTTCCTATTACAATCATGCAATATTCGAAAGGAAACGGGCCAACGGTTTGGCACCTTGAACAATGCATCTTTTGACAGATGCTTTCTTGCCTAGGCATGCCATTTGCAAAATATAGTTTCATTGACTAGACAGAATGAAATGAATAACGGCCTGCTGAGTCAGACACTTGGCATGGGAAACCATATATATGTGGGGTGAAAAAGCAAGGCTCAGTTCAGAACGCAAAAAAAGTTTCTACTGCCAATTGTACTACTCCGAGCAATACATGTACAGACCAGGGATTCTGCAATAAAGCCGATTTTCTTTTCCGCCTACGAATGTATAACTTGAAATATAACTTGAATGTATAACTCCAAACTTAGCATTTCAAACTTTCCAGTGTACTCATGAATTTCAGTTTGTGCATCTGAATTATGAATACCTTCACTTTTTTCAACGAGCCTTTGGTCCGTAGGCTTTTCCTCACGGGCGTACATTTCCTTATCAGCTACAAGTTAAGAAGCTTTTCATTAGTTTTCACCTGCATGTTCTGGAAGTGCTAGAGCTATTTCCTTGGTAGATGAGCAAGAGAAGACATGGACCACTGCATACGTGAAGTGATTTTATTAGTTTGCTACCAGTCGTGCAAGCTTTTCACTAGTTTTCATCCACGTTTTGTAGATCACACTTCCTTTGGTAGATGAATCAAAGAAGATGCAAACAATGGCAGAAGTGAAGTGTCGGAAACTTGGTATGGACACTCATTTAATGGACTGCACGATTCTGTCAGTTTGTTGTGTTGTCAAGCCTTCTTCTTTCCTACCGCCCACAGCATTGTTCCACACCGTGCATTCTAAAATAAGGCCACGGACCACACGACTGCTGAGATCACAGAACACTCGACAACTGCTGCACCGGCTCATGGTCGTACACATGTGCATGTATTTACAAAGCAGACCAACGTCCTGAGAGGAACAGGCTGCACCCCTGTCAGCTTTGGCTCGCCCGAATGAGGACAGTGGAATTCTTGCCAGACTGCACTTTGGCCTCGAGTGCCTTTTGACGCTTTTTGGCTTCTAGGTTTCGCAGCAACTTCTCTCGCAGCAGCTGCTCTTGCCGCAGAAGGTGCTCACGAAGTTTGCTCTCCTCTTCTTCAGCTTCAGCATTCTTCTCCTCCTCCTCTTTATGTTTCTGTGTCTGCAGAACAAAACAAAAAATAAAAAAAATTGAGAGGCAGAAAAAGCCATCAAGTGGAATATTATTGTATCACTACTACACAACAAGTTTTCCCCAGAAAAGCATTTCTAATGGCTCCAAAGTGTCGGTCATTATTCTTGAAAAGTAAAGAGCAAACCTCCATCATAACAATTGGGACAGAAACATGGACCTCGTTACAGCAGCATTTGGTTAAGAGTGGAGACGCCCCAAAGATTCCACTGCAATGAGGGAAGTGCACTCCAACAGTGCTGAAGCTCATAGTTCGTACAATTATGTACCGGCATTTTATCTATAAAATTAAAAAAAGAAAACTAAATGCACTTACTTTGTTATCGCTAAAATTACGCAGCAAATCACATTATTATTGTCCAGATCATTCACTATATAACACTTTAAACTTACTTTCCTGGTTTGTTTAGAAAAGAAATTCAAAGTTGGCTTCACCTGCACACCTCGGCCATAAGTCGTGTCCAAAAAATGGCAGCCATGACATCACCGGTCGCATTTGGTGCGAGCAGTATGGCAAAGCATGGCCTTTGAGAATAGTTTCCATTACTCTAAAGGAACCATCACAATGGATGCAGTGTGGACACCACAAGCAGTGCAGATAAAGGCAACTTTGCATTTTTTAGACAAGAGTGACTTTTGCAGCGAAGCTCTTATGAGGTGTTCCACAATGATTCATGTGCTGTGGAGTGGTCGGTATGAAATGTCAATTAAACAGTAGCCAGCAACACAGCCTGAGCCAGAGTCCCAAAACAGCCGTAAGACCAGGGCGTCAATGAGAACCTGCAGCTGGCTATCACAAAGGGCATCATGTACCCACAGCTCTACCATGCCGTTGGAACGCACAGCCAGACACCGGCTTCGGTAGAGCCAGTGCACTATACAGGAATGTGAGTAGGATATAATGGAGAGTATAAAAGTACTAAGCTCAGATATAGTGAAGCATTTGAAAGGGCTCAGGTATTGACCTCGAGGGCCACCACTGGAGAGACCAGCGCTGCTAACACTATGACGTGCAAAGTGACATCACGTGACTCGCTTTCACGCCTTTGCCGCAGCCAATGCAGCTTGCTGGCTGGGCGATTGAAGCCTTGATTGTAGGATTTTAAAATACGTGTTTCATTTCTGATGCAGAAATTTAGCTGCCCACTTTTGCAGCATGGTTTACTGCTCTGTTCTGCAGTGCCGGATGTATTCGATCGAGCCTGGTGCAAGTTTTTATGCATACCCCAAAACAGCGGCAGCGAGATGCTTGGCTGATAAAGTAGCTGAAAACGAAATAACACGGTAATCATAAGAGTCGAGCAAGCAATGCGCACAAGGCTTGTAGCGCGGTCGCTTGATATATATAATTAGAAATATAAATATAAGCGGTTGAAGCTCCCTGTATTCTAATAGACCGGTGATGAATCATTGTCCTGCGATAATTCTGGGAAAAGTGGCGAGCCGCACTCCCCGCAACGAATGTCGTGAACAGTACTGTTCTTGTGGCAAAAGTGCGTATGGCTACTTTTATGAAAGATCATGTGAACTGAATAACCAATGTGAAAGCATCAGGCTGTTTGCTCGCTAAAAACTTTTGCTTCCCTACAGACTAGACGGGGCTAGGTTTTTCTGCAGCCAAGACGCCAAACGTACAATGCTTAAAACCTGAAAACACCCGGAGTTAACCGTGGCTAACCCGTTGGAGATGCCTAACACTTTGCGACCAGTATTACGTGAATTCCAGCAGATGGCGCCACGGCATGTCCTCGAGGCCAATAGCAAAGGAACTGCAGCGGATACAGTGAAGCATTTGCAAAGTATTGCATAGATTTTTGGCATGGCAAAACAGACTTCTGGGACTTCCGAAAGGTGTGGGAACTCCGTTACACAGCTTTGCTGTGTCTTTGACGTATGAGTTGCTTGGATTGGCATACCTCTGCAAAGGTTTTTTTTGAAACTCACAAAAATAGACTGTTGGGCTCATTGGTCCAACTTGCAGTGCCGGACAATGGGACAAAGAGAGACACGAACATACATACAATGTTGATTTAGTGCTGTCGCAAGAATAGACTGTTGGGTTCATTGGTTCATGATCAATAAATTGCAGTGCACGACAATGGGACAAAGAGACCCACAAACATACATACAGCACTGAGTCAGCATTGTATGCATGTTTGTGCCTGTCCCGTTGTCGTGTGCTGAAAGTTATTGTTTCTGAAAGTTGGTGCTCGTCTATGTCTGTTCTTTAGTTTTTGTTCTTGTCCCAAGTCACGCTCCTACATTTTACATTATGCAAAACCAACTACTCCAATATTTGATATTAGTAAATGTGTACCCAGCCAACAAAGCTAATATAGAATACTAATCACAATAGAGCACCACCAACGCTGGTTAAAACTGCACTCATGTGCAATAGTGTGGAAAAAGATACAGGCATTGATTTTTAGCGTTCAGCACTTCATACTGAGCTCTTAAAGGACACACTTGGCTCCTTCTGAACAAATGGGAATGACTGAAAATCATGCCTACAACAGTGACATTGAAGGAAAATTGTACCAAACAGCTGGGCCATTTAAAAATAAAGTAATTAGGGTGGTGAAAGAAAGCAAGAGGCGTTCAGCAATTGCTATCCGAGTATGCAAGCATGTTCACCTCCTTGTCTGCTAAAGAAACAATTTGATAATGGAAAGGATGCCACTTTTCTTAAGCATTTACTTTCAAACTTCACTTGCCATGAATGAACAGGGGTCATTGTAGGCCAGCTTCTAGGTTTTGGGCTCTATGTAATGCATGCAAAAGCACAGCTTGATGCTAAATAACTGCTTATGCCATAGCATCACAAGCCTTTTACAGCAGATAGCCCAAACAAGCTCATTTTTACTGCTTGCTCATTGCTTCATATAATAACAGACAACTTTCTAAAGGCAATCATACAATCTACTTGCTACAATATCTTTGTGTAAGCTAAGAGTTTCAATTCTGTTCCAGATATGGCTTGTAATGAAGTGAGGAAAAAAAGAAGCATTTTCTAACATCTACAACTCCAAATACAATTCAACTTCAATGAGCATCACACTACACAGAACATGCTCACCCGAACAAGATCAAAAAGTTCCTGAAGCAAGTGAGTTGCCTGGAGCTTGCGTGTTGCCTCAGCAGCACACTCCTGCTGTCTTTCTTCAGACTCTACTTGCTGACGATGCTGCTCTGCAATGCGTTCTTGCTCTGCAATGCGCTCCTGGTCAGTGATACATGGCTCTTCTGCAATGTAACCCCTCTCAGTAATTTGCTCCTGTTCAGAAATTAGGCGCTGTTGAGCTACTCGCTCCTGTTCAGCGATACGCTCTTGTTCAGCGATACTCTCTTGTTCGGCTATTCGCTGCAGCTCTGCAAGCCTCTGCTGCTCCACGATGCGTTGCTGTTCAGCAAGACGCCTCTGCTCAGCAAGTCTTTGCTGTTCGATAATGTGCTGCTGCTCCGTGTGCCGCTTCTGCTCAACCAGTGATTCTTGCTCATAAATGCATTGTTGTTCCGCAAGGCGGTGCTTTTCGGCAAGTCGCGGCTCCTCCGCAATGCGCTGCCGTTCAGCGAGCCGTTTTTGCTCGGTGAGCCGCTGCTCGTCTGAGCGCCTCCTGGACTCTTCCACACCGAGGGAGGAGTTTTCCTCCTTCTTTCTTCGCTTGCGCTTGGACTTCTTCCGTTCGCCGCTTCGCTTGCGGTTGCTTCCCTTGTGCCGCTTCGGATCGGCTTCAACCTTCTTTCGCCTCAGGCTTTCCTCTTCCTCCTTCTTCCTCATCTCCTCTTCCCTCTTACGCCTTGCCTCTTCCTCTTCCCACTTCTTCCTGAGCTCCTCTTGGTACCTAGTGACAAGAATTAATGGTACATTAAGAGTGCGCCAGTGAAAAGCCGTCCCCATCAAAAGAACCATTGATCAATAAGCATAGATTACATTGCATTCTAAAGGAACCAAAGACCCAACAAAGCAAGTTGTGAGACATTTCTCTGCAAAAATAACTACCCAAACATGCGAAAACACTTTCAAATCCACAATGTCACAATGGTGCATATGCACTGTAGCATCGACGTGAACTTCAAAGACAAGAAAAAGCTTCGTTTTTCCAACTAGTAACTATAATTTTTCCACCACATAATTGCAACTAGAGTTTTGAAATAATAATCTACCAGTCTAAACTGACTTACTGTTGTATTGCTGCAGCTCCTGAACACCAGTACACTTAAATTCTCTCTCTATTTTTGTGAGTGCAGCAGCCGTAACAACTACAATGCACAAGAATAGGCAATATTCTTTTGCGGCTCTTGGTTCGCCCATGAACCGTGCACTTTGCCCAAGAACTTGACCAGCACCTTTTCATGGCCTCTTCTTCGTCCTTTCTCTTCTTGGATTCTTCGTCCTTCTTCCTCTTGGCCTCTTCTTCCTCCTTCTTCTTCCTGGATGCATCTTCTTTCTTCCTCTTTGCTTCCTCCTCCTCCCTCCTCTTTCTTGCTTCCTCCTCTTCTTCGCGCCTCTTGCGCTCTTCGCGCCGGCGCTGCCTCTCCTCCCGCTTGCGTTCCCGTTGTTCCTCTTCCTCACGCTGACGTCGCCTGCAACCGGAAGAACCAGTTGGTCTTTGAATTAAGCCACAGTGGCCCAGCCATACGCTGGAGTAATGTAATAATTATCCTTAAACAACTATATTTCTTTTTGTAATTCAATATTGGCTCAAATGGCACCCTACATATACTATCGCCACAATCAGCCACTGCCAAGTGGCTGATTGGACACCAGATTTTCCTAAGAGAGCAGTTACACTGTGCTAGCCCGAAGCGGTTCCTCACCAACTCAGTGCAGTGAAGAGAAAGCTACAGGTCGTGTCAGCATGACAAGAATGAAAAGCAGCTGTGTGCTCGGGGACGAAATACTATGGCCTTTGATTTGTTGACTGTGATACACACTAGGTTCAGCAGTGGACAATGGCTGCCAGTTCTCATCGACAATTGGCCTATATGACCTGCAGCAACACATTGCATGGCATTAGGAGACATTGTATAGGTAAATGTGACCACAGACACACATTACCAATAGGAAGTGGGGGGAAAGAAAGAAAAGAAAAAAATTTGTCTCTGCATTCAAACTAGAAAAGAAAAGCGCAGTGAATACCTTGCTATGTGACTGCCCTATTGCACCCCTGAATTCTTCTTTCTGGGGTTTTACGTGCCAAAAACAGTTCTCATTATGAGGCACGCCGTAGTGGAGGGCTCCGGATTAATTTTGACCATCTGGGTTTCTTTAACGTGCGCTACTGAATTGCAGGTGAAGTGGCAAAGCTGTGGAAAAATTGAACTTTTCCATGACTTTGCCATGGAAAAGGAGACATATTCTGAAAACTTTTGCAGTCAGGTGTACACTTTTTCAAATAAATTGCTGTTCAATATGCTTGCTCCAAGGTGATGACAGGCTTCTTGAAATGGTGTCTTGCCGCTGAACACACTTTAGTATGACAAGCGTGAGACTGATAGTGCTTGTAAAGTACTATACTGGCTGACCTGTTCTAATTTGAGTCACCTGATATATAACATATAAATTTTGAAATGTACTTCCTTTTTTCCCACAAGAACATCGGTGCGTTCCAAGTCATTGTGACGTTTGAGCATACTGAAATCACACTTTTAGGCAATAATCAATTAACGTAAGTTATACCATACAGTCCAGCTCCTTTTTGAACAGCCCTCCCATGTGCCAAGTAACGAATTGTTGTCTCTATCAACATAACCCAGCCACGGCGGCTGCATTTCGATGGGGGCAAAATGCGAAAACACGCGTGTACTTAGATTTAGGTGCACGTTAAAGAACCCCAGGTGGTCCAAATTTCCGGAGTCCCCCACTACGACGTGCCTCATAATCAAATTGTGATTTTGGCACGTAAAACCACATAGTTTAATTTGTTTTTTTAATAACAAGTATGACCATAAAGTTACATGTTACTAAATGCTTTAGCATGGGCACTACGCTTCACTGTGGTGGAATGCAGCTGATACAGCCTTGGCAAACCTCACCAGCTTTCTGTTTTTCCCGATACATAAGCATGGCCACCTTTTGGGACCCTTGAACACGTTCAATTAAAGGAACAGGCGAATGAATGAAACCGGACGTGCGCGTATGCTGGCTCTGCCAGTAATATTTGACAAGTGTTCACCAAGGCGCGTGCACACAGCAGCTTAGAACAGAGCCACTATGTTTCACGACACACATTCAAGTAAATAATTGTTTATTGTCAAGTGTTCCAGCAACAGTTCAGCTAAAATTGCTGTCAGACACATCTTAGACACTGCTGTGAAGAAGTTTGTACTTTGCAAATGACTATTCTACCTTACTATTACCCATACTTTTTGTTTTGTTATTGTTATTTGCCTTCTTTCCTCTTTCTTTACAAAGTAAATAATCTTCAGGTCATTGGTGACTATGATTATTTATCATTACTACCTAAATGTTGTTCATTGATTGCTAGCCTTTGTTAGTTTTCATATAACTATCATTTAAAGGGACCCTGAACCACTTTTTATCGAAGTGGAGAGGCATTTGAAGTGAAAATAGGCTATTTCAGAAGTACTTCGCCACAAAAAGTGCTTCAATGCGTTCAGCAGAAGCGGAGTTATTGGCAATCAAACACAGCCTCCGCTGTGCTCCCGTTCCTTTTTCAATGCCTTGCACTGTGAAGGCTACGGCGGAGTGGGGCGTGGCCACAACACTCCGCCTTCTAAATGTCACCGTGGCGCGCAGTTTAAATTTCATTTTGGATGTTAACGTAGATGCCACTACTTTCGATTCTGGTGCCTACGATGCGCTAAATGCAAGCCAAACGGGATTGTCCTCAGCGAGCCGCAGTGCGCTTAGCCAGTGGACTTGTGGCGGGACCTCGCGGCGGCCGTGGTATCTACGCTACGTAGCTGACCGCAGCTACCAATAGCAGCCACATATGGGAATCCACTTTATTACGAAATAAAGTGTCCAGAAAAGTGTGAGGAACATAGCTTGTGTTGAAAAGAGAGCATTTGAGAGAAAGGTGACGTTGCACTTTGCTTGCCAGCTCCACGCACCGCGTACGACGGCAAGACTTGGCTGAGAAGTTCACAGCAGCGTATGCTACCCGCAGACTATGTTATTTCACCAAGCCCGAGGGGTGGTTCAGGGCCCCTTTAATGCATAGAGGAGAAAGAAGGCCTGTGAAAGATCATTCGTTCGTGCAATACGCCAAATTGCGGATGAAAATATTTCAGTTAGGCAGGCTTGATGCCCTTGAACACCAGCAGTGACTGTAATCACCTTTCAGCCTCCCGCATTTGCTCTTCCTCCAGGCGTTCACGTAGCACCCGTTGCTCCCGTTCCCTTTCCAGGGCTTCGATTTTGAGTCTCTCCTGCTGGCGCCTCTGGATGGTCTCCTCGCTCAGGTGCCTTGACCGGTCAAAATCTACCTGCATACAAATCATTTACACTGAAGCCACTGACCGATACGAAATGCGCATCATCTTGCATACAGGGACGTGCGTTTTTTTCTTAAAATAGTAGAAAAATGACTCTGAGCTTATCGCTGCTTTGTTTTTACTGAAATTTTGCAGAAACATAGCATTTTATGGTTTGGATCGTTCAATGACCAACTTGGCAAAGTTACTTGCCAGGGCTTTAAGAAAAAAAAATGCAAAGCTGCCTTCATCTATGGGGAAGCTAGCTGCTGCTGAGGTAGCATTAGCATGAACTTGTGTTGCCGCCTGCTGGCAGCTGCAGAAAGCAGCCGTTCCGGGAGGATTGCCGCGTATTGCCCGCTTCTCTGTAGCAGTTCTCGTACTTGTAACCAGAACAGCCACTCAGGGAATCCAGGTGAACCAACCAGCAGCCAGCCTGTAGCCGTGCGACATCAAGGAATCACATGGAGAGTCCAAAACGCCGCAGGGAAGAACAGATGATCATCAGGGTGATATTATGAACTTTCTGCTGTGTGTAGAGGAACATTAATCGGCCTTTTATTTGTTACAGCATTACTTAACGTCAAAAATGTTGACATCAATAAATGGTGAAGGGCCCAAGTGAGTGCACTGTGCACCTCAAGAGCTCTCTTAATGAGCATTAAAAGAGAGGTGGGCATCGAGATGGCACATGTAGTAAATCTGGGATGACTCTTATCACTGATGGTTTTGAAATGCGAATAGTGAAATGAGTTATCAAGGAGCTGTGGGTGGAAAGATTGTTCTAGTACTTGGATGAGCATTAATTATATAAATGCTTATTTTAATCATACGACAACCACAGCCTGTTGACATGTTTTTCAACGAGTTCATTGAGGACATACAGCATTGGAGTGGCTGTATTTTAACCGCAGTTGTCCAGCCACAAGCTGGACTTTCATTAACTGTAGCCTCAACGTCTGCTGTTGTAAACTACACAGCCAGGAATAAACATGGCACAATCTTATGTTCTTACAACATTAGCATTAAAGACTAAAAAAGTAGGCGTTGCACGTTTCTCATAAGTCACACAAGCGGCTTCACAGAAGCAGGCATGCTCTCCAATTTCACTCCAAACACTGCTCTTTATGTTATAGTTCCCTCTTCCAGCTACTTTTGGTTTCACTTGTGCACATATACACCTAGGCTGACAATTAGGAAAGATGAGTTTAATCCAACATAATTAGTGTATAGCAGCAGCCCTATAAATGAGCTAGGTGGACAACAGCTTAGTCCCAAAATGTAGTCCTAAATAAGCTCTGCCTTCACTTCTTGTGCAGATGGAAAACAAAAAATAGCAAGACAATGTCACAGTGCGTGCCTATGTAGAAATACCAAGCTTTTACTGATTCAAAGTCACATGTGCACTGATGTTCGGTGGAGCATTGTTAACTAAGCGTCAATGTCTTCAGAGCAAGTGACTTCACAGCAAGTGGCTTCAGTTCACGAACTTACTAAAATGGGATGCCTTTACAGAATTAGTTAGTTAGTTGGTTTGAATATTTTGGCGCAGCGGCCATGCCTTGCTAAAATGTGTTAATTCATATAGTAAAATTTGTGGGGAGGCGTGACTCTCAAGTGTCTTTTGATGTTGTCTTCCCCGCATGGCTCCCATCTCCTGTAATCCGGCTTCACCGCGTGGCTTCGCGGCGGCGGACGGTTGGGTTGCGGCGTATTACGAGACATGGCACTAGTGTTGCGCGGCTAACGCCATCTAACGGCGGGGTTACTTGGGCGCAAAAGGGAGAAGGCGCTTCCTCTTTGGCGTGGGGTCAGCGAGCAGTGCCGACGCTTCGCGGGACCATCCCAAGAAGGCTTAGGAGCACAACACCAGAATGGAAGAACACGGATTGTTCGAAAGCGCCACCGCTCGTGTGACAATACACGTGAACGACTAGGTGATGGTGTCTAGCATGGGGCGAACATATTCTCTCGCTATCCGGTCGCGGTGAATCGGACTTCCTCCATTTGTCACGGGCCCATCGGCGTAGTAATTCGGCTAGCAGGCATTAGTGTATGAAAGGTGCAATAAATGCCCTTTTGACTGTTTGCACTACTGTGTTGTCGTTCCTTTGTCCCAAGAGCATGTGTGAGATCCCACAAATGTAAGTCCTTTTTTACAACACTGAATGCCAGTGTCCTTTTCTTTTCACTACAGACACTCAATAAAGTGGAATGCCCAACGCCAATAATATTTAAGTTACTTTTTTTTCTATGTGCAGGCTAGTGTCTCTCTCTTAAGGCTGTAATGCAAACTACTTTGTGCACCAAGAACAACCAAAATGTGGCCACCGTCCTGTCATACCACCAGCCCGTGCAACACAGTACGCACTTTGATGTTGGCTGTGAAGGCACGTCCCTCAGGAGTCTTGAGCATGAGTTTCATGCCACGCAGAGAGTCCATGGCTTTGACAAAGCCCATGTACTCCATGTACTGGACATACACATCAAAGGTCAGCTCCTGGCTGAAGGAGAATGTTGAGATGCGCCCAACGGAGGCCTCGGCGTCCTTCTGGTATGGGTCAAGCAAGGGAATGTCCAGCCGCCGTACCAGACCAGGCCCACCGAATGCCTGACAGACTAGTTGGTCGCTCGGCCGATCAGCATCACGTCGTTTGTCAGCAAACCACTTGCATGGCAAACCCTGCATGGAAGCATGTGCTGTTGAATCTGCTTGCAATGAACCACAAGTAATTAAAATCAATATACTTCTACCAGTTTGATGTTGTTGCTGCTGCACTTATTTTTTCTGGCTAGAGAGAAGCAACCGAGGAGGATAGGCCACAGACTTGTGTCTCATCTATCGGCAGACAACTGAATCGCCCAACAGCCCAAGAAAAGAAAAAGTGAAATAGAAAGACAACACTAAAGGGTGAGGAAAAAAATTAAAGATGGCGATCAATGGGATTCATATGACAGTAATGCGTGAGCATTAGTTATCCCCTGTTTTGCCCCTTTTGCGTGTAATGATGAGACAAGCTAGACTCTTTGTTGCATAGCCTCAGCATACTTCCATCAATGTTCTTGTACAGGATCACTTGCACCACTTCCAGAAGGCACGGTGTCTATCATTACCTTTAACTATACAGAACACAAACACAGTCACTAACGCGACTATCGGAACACGCAACATGTTTAGGGACTTGCCCGGGAGCAAGGTGCACCAGCGGACAGCTGAGTGCCAATTGTACGGGGCCGCATACTACTGCATTCCAGCGCACTGCGCCACCTCCCCTTCTCCTTCATTGGCTCCACACCAGGTGGTGCAGCGCTCCCCTGGGTTCGGAGCGGATGACGTATCACGCACGCTTCCTCCTTTCCCCTCCAATTGTGTTTCCACCTGTGCTCCCCTCCTCACGACACGCTTCCACTCGCATAACGTTAGGTGCCTCCTCCCTTTCCACCTGTGTCGGCCTCCTCTCCATTCCTCTCCTCTCTTTTGTCATACACAAGCCGACAGACAGGTGTTTGTTTGCATGGGTACTCTAATACTAATGCATTAAAAATGATACATCCAATTATACAAAAGTTACACAGGACTAATAAAGAAACTAACATATAAAAGACATAACTAGCATAGCTATTTAAATGTACATAAAATATACGACAAGGTTGTCAAATGCATGTTGTGCAGTCAGCTGCCCTGCATTGTGACGTGTGCCACCAGGCTAGTCTTCCTCCAGGAATGTCGCAAGCTAAAAGAGGTATAATGACAGCTTAATAATAATTTACCAGGATTTGTAATAAATAGGGTTCATCAATAAAGCAAAGCACCCACAGATTAGCCAAGTTACAAACAGGATCTTTAGCTCAGTGTTCTAGGTGTGGCTATTAAAATTCTGCATAGCACATCAGTGCTTGGCCACCCGTTCTGTTTCCTTTGCATTATTTCACCGAGCACACCACTGCCGAATATGCTAGCTCTTGTCACATCACCAACGCTAAGTGGCATTAGGCTCGATTGGTCCTCTGTAGGGAGACTAACTGGGAACACAGTGGACAACTCCTCTTCCACAACAGTTTAATTTGAGCTAGTGGTTCATGATTATCGATGTGTACAGCCTTAACCTAAGGACGGGATATAAAGGAATCAAGATCACACAGCCATGTTTCCTGTTGCCTTCTTTATGTTCTGTCCGTAAATTAAGGCAGTACGCTATAGTAGACTCCTATTCTGTCACAAAATAGTTCAAGTGAACGTCTTGAGTGAGACACATAGTGTGTGCAGCAGCCTGCAGTGGTTGTCAAAGGGATTACTCGCACTCTTGGCAATCACTTAGTGCTTCGCTAAAATGCATGATTAAGAGCACTGGCATGCATTAAACAACAACCATAAAAAATAATGCTCAGAATTAACAATTGCACTGCGACACGGGTCACGGGTGGATCATGGCAGTTATCTTCACTGTACGGCTACGCAGGGCTTTTCTGCAGTGTGCAAGTGACATCTTTGCTAAAAGTCAACGGAGAGGAAAAATTCTTGTTGCTTCTGATCTGACACGTCGTGGCGCCATCTCTCTCCACATTGAGGAAGTTTCAAAAAAGCACCACTCTCTGGTGACTCACCAATAGGTCACGACACAGCACTGGAATATGACAAGTGACCCACCGGTGGGTCATCATGCACAAGAATTGAGACTTCGAAAAGTGCTGCCACAGTGATCACGTTAAATCTAATGGAACTCAAATCGACATGTTTATTTAACAACCCGATGTTTCAGAGCCGGTTTAGCTCCTTCAAAGAAAGACTGCAAGAGGTGAAGTGGCACTTTTAAGTGTTTTGCCCAAACACTTAAATACTTCTCACCCTTAAAAGCGCCATTGCAGCCCTCATAATCTGCCCCCTGAAAAAGAAGCCGGACCAGCTCTGAAACATTGGGAAGTTAAATAAACATCTTGGTTGGAGTTTTATTTGCTTTAATTCAGTACCTGTACCAGAACCTGTACCAACCAGGAAGATCTCTGCCAAATGTTTACCTTTGAATAAATAATGTTCGGTGTTTCATATTTCTTAAAAACTCAAGCACACTTTGTGTTCACCAAAGGTTTTCCTCTTTATGGCAATGTGTGACATCTGGACTTAGCAATGCACAATGTGGCTAGAGTTTGTCCAACTTATTCTGGCACCTAGTGATCACACCTGTCAGTATATTGAATGTGTACTTATGGTGTTTCAGTACCATGAAACAAATGCCACAATTCCCTGCCTAATCGCGTATGTGCCACAAGGGTAGAATAAAGAAACAAGCATGCAAAATGAATGGATAGGGTAGACGGCAACAACCTGCTGCCAAGGGCACCTGAGTAACTAAAGGCCACTAATGATAATGGGTTGTCAGACGGGTCACTACTACCTTTTGTGACTCACAAATGCGCAAGAAATTTTTTAGGCTTTCTTTCTGGAAGTGCAGCCATTCATTCTTTTTTTACAACCTTAAGTGATCCCAGTAATAAATGACAACAAACAAGATACCGTATAGACGCGTGTAAGGGCCGCACTCGTGTAAGGGCCTCACCCCCAACTTGGCAGCCCAAAATATGGACAAAAAAAAAAAATTCCAGCGGAGAAGCAATCGCGTTCAGGGCCCAGATGCGACGCGCTTGCATTGGCGAAATTTCACACACTGCCTACTTCTGCGTGCCACTACTAGATGGCAGGAGCCATCTAGTAGTGGCATCTAGTATCTAGAGCCATCTAGTAGCAGCCCTTACACGTGTAAGGGCCGCACCTTGTCAAAATTGTGAAAAAAAAAAAAAGTGCAGCCCCTACACGAGTCTATACGGTAATTTTTTTATTGTGGTGAAATAACAGCAGAACACAGTTAAAGACAGCTCGCTTGATGCACCAGCTAACTTTCGGTACTTACCTCGCTGAGGTTGTATTGAGAATTAGTTTTCTCAACAAGTTTTCTTTTTAACCAACATTGAACCCTACTTGCAGCATGGCCCCCACTTGCTTCACTGTGGCCTGTAGTTAAGCTATTAAAATTCCATATCTTTTGTTTGCCTAGTACACCTGCATAAAATAAAGGCGTCATTTCTTTTAGTAACAAAACAGTTGCGATAAAACCTGTACAGCGGTGCTTCTAAAACCACAACCTGCAAACCTCCCAACAGCCTTCAGATATCCCACGCAGGTCCACAGGGACCACTGTGCCACTGATGAAAATAATTTAATGAAATTTAATACGTTTGGTAGGAGAGACATGGCCTTCATCAGCAACCCAAAACAAGTGAGTCAAATTAGAAACCGAGTTATGACACTTTAACATGGCAACATTTACATGAGCTAGTTTTCATGGAGCCAACTTGTACAAGATAAACGCGTGTATGAACGGTGAGTCTGGTTCTTAACTGTTAGTTGCAAAACGACAACCCACCCCACCCCGTCTTAATTTACGTGCACCTTGCAAGCAGGTGAGGTTCAATCATCTAACCCTGTGCAGTCGTGCCAACCAGCTAGGGTTTACACAAGTGCAACAGGCAAATCTCGTCCGACAAATCAACTTGAGTTACTTTTGTCAGGTTTGTGCCAACGCCTTTACATAACAGACGACATGTTGCTGGCAGCACTGTGGCATCTAAAGGCTAACCGCAAAGAAATTTCACTTTCGCTGAACTGGTTATAAATCAGTAGTATACATATACTGTCGAAGACGATCTTGGCAAAGCTACAGAGCTGGCAATTGTCTAATTTATATTAAGAGCCTCTTTACAGCGCCTTAGCATATGACACGGGCACCTGGTGGTTAGCGAATATGACACAGATTCTAGCACATTGCCTCCGAGATTTTCAGTGCTCTGCAGACGCCGCCAGATCTCGGAGGTTATGCCTATGCGCCAAGCCGGCTCTCAATGTTCCAGGATTTGTCTTTTTTCTGGAGAGAGGTAATGATAGCGTTTTTTTTTTTTTTTTTTTTTTTAAGCTTCTGTATCAAAAGTGTCTATTTTTGCTAGATTTTCATGATGCATCCACTCATATTTCAAACGTAAAATTTTGTGCAAAGGCTACTGCACTATTTGAAACTAGGTATTTATGCTGTCCAAACTTTGTTGCAGTTGGCCTTTAATGGGAGACAGAGATTCCTGGTAAATGCTTGGGACACTAAAAGACATCGGGCAGCAGAATCTTCAAGGGGTCACACAGGCCAAACAGACTCTGGGGGTTGCCTGAGGTCAAAGGGTGGGTTGTGATACCTGGGGTCAAATTAAATTTTTTTGTGAGTGATAGATGTAGCAGCCCATTTGCGACAAGTTGTTTGAATGGAAAGAAAGGAATCTTAGTGGCCGATTAGATATACTGATGAGATTAAGAAATTAGCAGGCAGAAAGTTTGGTCTGGTTGAGGCAGAACAAAGGTATCTGGGAATCTTTGGGAGTACATTGGAGTCCTACAGTAGACTTCAAAATAGGACAATAATGATGGCCGCCACATTAATATTTAATGTAACCTTTCTATAATAGGGACATTCTTTTGGATGAATTTCTTCCACTTTGCCTTATCCATCATAGATGCCTGTCTTGCCACCTCTAACTCAGCTGACCTAATTTTTTCTTGCCACCAGAAAACATAAAATGTTTTTCACTCATTCGTTGGGTTAACATAATATAGAAAACTCTTGTATTTTCCACAGTTGTAAAATAATTCAACACAAAGCAAAGGCAGCATCTTGAATTGAGCTGATTGATCACAGCAAAGACTTTTTTTCCAACTACCATCCATGCTTCACACGCCATTGTTTGCACACGACTGCCTGCATAGGCATTAATTTAAGCAATTGCTGTTTCTCTGTTTTATAACTGTGAAGTGGTTGGGCACGTGTCAACTGAAATAATGAGCTCTGCATGCTGTGACTTCTATATCCAATCATTCATGAGATTTTTGTAATGGCAGCGCGTTGCACCAGCAGCATGCTTTCAATGGTTGTGCCAAAATCCCAATCTAAAGGATGCGCATGGTGAAAGCTGTGGAGCCTGGAATTACTTGTAATTGGGATGTGGATGAAAGAGGCGACGCTTCTGTAAAAATTTTCTGCATTGTTCATTGGTTGAATTGTATCTTTTTGCCCTTCTTGTAACCACTTTACTGAATCGCCTAGCAAAAACTTACACTCTACTACATAAATCAAACCACACACTTTAAGTGAAAGCCTTGCTGTGCTAGCTACACCCAGTCCATGACCTCATCTGCGGACGTCAATTTTTTTTTTTTTTTCAGCATGAATCTAAGTTAACGCTTTCGAAACGAGAAATCTAGTTAGAAATTGGCCTTCCGGCGTCGACAATGGGTACTTCAGCTTTTGTTGCTTATACTCGGTAGTTGAAAAAAAATTTCTGAAGGCAGTGGAGTCCATGCTTCATGCAAGTTTCATGAGCGTTCCATTCTTCGTCTTCGCGTTCGTGACGACCCACAACAAAGACAAACTGAGAAACAAGGACGGTAGGTGCGATGCAATCCACCGGATCTGCACTTCACAAACAAACAAACAACATCGCATTTTTTTTTTTTTTTTTCGTTTCACGCTTTCGCATCTCACCTGCACGTAAATGGTGTCCGGTCGTTCGCCTGGCTTCATCTCGTCCATACCTTTGACGTCGCGGAAGTACGAATCCCAATCGTGCCGCGTCGGGAACGGAACCTTAGCTTCGGCCGCACGCACCCGCAGGTTGTCAGGGAAGCCGCTCAGCTTGAACGTACTGTTGTCGAGTCGAGCGACGACGGCTTTCAGAGCGCTGCGGTTCTCCACTTCGCCTTCGAAACGGATAAACTCGAGAGTCGTTTTGCTGATCTTGAGCGTCGTGAACTCGTCGGGTTTAATGGCTTGTCGTAGCTTTTCCATCACTTCCCAGCTTGAGATGCTTCTCCCCGGCGTCTTCATTTGAGGCAGTTGTATGCTGACGTTTAAGCGGGCGATCGCTTTCAAGTAGAGTCCCAATGGAGCGCACATTTCCACTGCGTCCGAAGTGTCACGACACGTCTGTATCGAGGACATCCTTGCAGGAACTGTGAGTCTTGTACGAAGTTTTTCGCACTAATGATAACAGCGAGGAAGAGTAGGGACGCCAGCCTAAACGCTACGATCACTAGCTGCAAAGCGTCGGCCGCAGACGCTGCAAACAGCGAGCCGAAGTTTGCCCGTCCTGCACAGCCTACATGTATTCGCGGTGTCCTCAACGGCTAAATTAAAGCTACTTCTACCCCAATTCTTCTCAGCTCCGATGTTTGCGCGATGAATGCAGGAAATTGTGTTTCAACGAAACGAGAACACGAAAGCGGAACGCACGGCTACGCTAGCAACACGAACCACTAGGAGCGCCGCCATGTTTGCAGTAAACTTCGCGCACTGTTGCTTGCGCAGTCAGCGTTATGCCGCTGAATAGGACAGCGCGCGTTGCCGTCGGCTGGCCTGCTGAACCTCATGGAGGAAGCTCGGTCGTGAATATAAAAATGTATCAGTTTCACTCGAAAGGCTCAGCATTGATAGCGATAGTAAAGTATTCGAATTGCCGTAAACATTCGCTTACAAATTAAAATAACAAGCATGGTGTCACGTGCGTACAGGCAACGTACAGTGTAACAACGGTACAGGGAAAGGGGAGGGATAGGGGGAAGGGGTGCTGGGAAGGCTGCATACTATTCCCGGAGTAAGGGATACTAATACATACTCTTTTTTTTTTTTTTTTTGGGGGGGGGGGGGGGGCGTGCTCCGTGTGCGACCCCCTCGCTATGCCACTATAATTATAGTCTCCGAAGCTTGAGAATAGACGACCTCCAACACCAGGCGCATGGAAATGCTGCGCGCATGGAGCCATCACCAATCTCTGTTCGTTAACGTTGGCACCCGCCATAGATTAGCTCCAAGGTATGGCGCGCGGGCCGTATTGGATATGCTGGATTTAATCATGTGAATAAGACGTATGCAGTATACTTGGCTGCAGGCTGCAAGAATAGTGACTGGCATATTAGGGAATTGAATGAATCTGTGTGGCCAAGTTCACGCGGATAGCCTTGTAGTACACTGTATCCTTGTGCAGCCACGGCCGAGCTGGAGAGGTTGACGTAAGCTCCCCTACCATAGCGCGTGCTTGATCACGGGACCTCCACCATTGGGCGCGCGAAAAGACATCAAGCCTTCTCGGCTTACCCTCGCAAGCGTTCCTTCGCACCCACAGCACACACCACGCGAGGCGTGATGGGATTTTATCACACTGCTGCAACTGTCCGTACGTGTTACCGGCACTTCGATATGTACGGCTTTCTTCAAGGATACAGAAATTTGCTCATCCGCCAGCATTCTATCGCTAACCTTGAAAGAAAGCAAGAACAAATCTATTGGAGCTGAGCGCACCCGCGAGCGATTAAGCAGAAAAAAACGGTAGGCGACCCTAATGTTTGACTTAGGTGTACCACCTCGGCGTTGGTGTTCTTTAGGTTAACTTTATGAGTGTATGTTTTCAAATAACGACACAGAGACAGAGAACCATCGTCAGTAGGCCTTCTTCTTCTTGTGGGTAGGGCCGGCGGCTTCCTCGTCGACCACCTCCATGGCGAACGCAACGCACGAACCGAACTCGGAGGAACAAGCGAGCGAACGTCTACGAACGTCAAGCAAGCGAACAAGCGAGCGAGCGAACAGCGCACGCCACCTGGTGAGGCGTAGCCCCCTAGCGAGCGGCGCACGAAGCGCACCTTACGCGCCCTCTCCGGTGCAGACGTCAGAGCATGTAATGAGCGCGCGCGCGGTTTTTGCGAGCAAGCGAGCGAGTGAGCAGGTGCGCGCCGGGCGAGAAGCGAGAAAGGAGAGAGGGACGTAACATCCCCTCTGCTTGGCAGATGTTCATCCCTCAAGGGCTGCAGAAGATAGCGCCAACCTTTCCCTTTCCCTCAAGAACCACTTATCAGATGTTCATTCTATGCCAGGCACCTGTTTTTCATTAATTAGCCGTTTAAATACGATCCACCTTCTTGTGTGTGACGTCATTAGTGACGTCATTACTTCCGCTTTTACTTGCGGGTTTCCACGAATTTCGCCAAAGCGTACTCACGTTTCGGGCCTAAAAATTAAAATTAAATTATGGGGTTTTACGTGCCAAAACCAGTTCTGATATGAGGCACGCCGTAGTGGGGGACTCCGGAAATTTGGACCACATGGGGTTCTTTAACGTGCACCTAAATCTAAGTACATGGGTCTAAAGTCTACGATTCTGTGCTTTGGAGTGCGGTAATGAGTGATTTATAATGAATTCGAATTATTCCAGACACTTCAGTAACACAACTTGTAATTGAACTTATGCTCTGATATCATATCTATAATGAAACCCATGAATTGTGTGTACTGTACTATTGTTTATATTTTTTATTTATTTTGAATTTCGTCCCTGGTAATCAGTGATTTCTAATTAATTATAATTATTCCAGGCACTTCAGTAACTCAACTTGTAACTAAAGTTATGCTCTGATAACATATCTATAATGAAACCCATTAATTTTGTGCATTAGTTTTTGACCCTAAGGGGCGAAGCTCCTTAGGGTCGAGCCTTGTCCCTCGTCGCGCCGTCGTAGCCACGCTAGTACTCGCCGCTCCCGCTAGAGGCGCAGCTGTGCTCTCTTTATCTTTCTCGTTCCCGACGCGCGCTCTCTCTCTCGTCCGTATGCTAGGAGCGCTGCGGTGCACAAGAACGGTCGTTTCTCTTTTTCTTTCTCTCTTGTTCCCGACGCACGCTCCCTCGTCCGTAGCTAGGGGCGCTGTGGTGCACAAGGGCGTTCATTCCCGACGCGCGCTCTCTCTCTCGTCCGTACCTAGGGGCACTGCGGTGCACAAGAGCATTCGTTCCCGATGCGCGCTCTTTTCTCTCTCGTCCGTAGCTCTGGTTTACGCGAATGCGGTCGTTTTTCTCTCTCTCGTTCCCGACGCGCGCTCTCTCTCTCTCGCCCGTAGTTCGGGGTGCTGCAGTGCACAAGAGCATTCGATCCCGACGCGCGCTCTCTTTCTCGTCCGTAGCTCTGGTTTACCCGAATGCGTTTGTTTCTCTCTCTCTTTCGTTCCCGACGCGTGCTCTCTCTCTCGTCCGTAGCTAGGGGCGCTGCGGTGCACAAGGACGTTCGTTCCCGACGCGCGCTCTCTTTTTCTCGTCCGTAGCTAGGGGCACTGCGGTGCACAAGGGCGTTCGTTCCCGACGCGCGCGCTCTCTCTCGTCCGTAGCTAGGGGCGCTGCGGTGCACAAGAGCGTTCTTTCCCGACGCGCGCTCTCTTTCTCTCTAGTCCGTAGGTCTGGTTTACGCGAATGATCCCCCGGTGCTTCGCCCACTCATCATTAGAGGCCGGATCTTTAGGCATTAAAAAAGCGCGTTTTAGGCGCCAAAAATAGGCAGGCAAAACAACGTTTTAGGCCTCCAACGTCGTAAATATAGGCACAATAAATTTTCACGTAAGTGCAAATAATTTCAAACGAAGACGTGCGCGGCCTATATCTACGATAGAAAACAAGAAATGTTATTGTCTATGATGGCACAAAGGCGCCAACAGTTGAACGTAGCCGTGCAATTGTCCCATAAAACTGCTGGACTAATGACGATCAATTGGCTTCATTCAATAAGCACACTGCTCATATTCATGTTCAATGGCCACTGTACTCGAGATAGTGAAACAGGCATGAAAAATAATACTTGAAAGCTGGGAATACTGATTAAAAAAACTGATACTTTATGTCTGCCTGGCGCAATTAAATTAAGACAACAAAAACAGACAAATAACAAATGCAAGAGAGAGTACGATTTATTAAGAAATTAGCATGTTCTTACATGAGGACTGTTAGGTACAACTCTTCGCAATTTCCCCATATACAATGACATTATCCGAATTGTACAGGCCAGACGTCCCAACACTGCCAAATACACTTCCGCCCATTTGAAGTGCACATGTTTGAAGAAATCTGTTTGGAGAGCACGCGGAACGTAGTCGAAGAATCACTGTGAAGATAGTGGAAACAATAGCAAACTACCACCATCTCCATAATTTTGGATTCAAAATTGTACCTCTTGTCACTGAGAATGATCCCGTACGCTGAGAAGTAACGCCCGACGGCGGTGAACACCTTTAAAAAGTAAATTACAAACAAAACAAAAGCCGCGTGCCAATCACATTTTTCTTTCTTCTTTTGCTCTTCACTCTCCTTTCCCCTGACGGCTCTCCGCGGTTTCGCATTCGCCAACCGCTCGCGCAATGTCAGCGCGGCGGCGTATGCTGGCCGGCGCGTCCCATTTCAATGCTGCTAGCACTTGTTTTCCGGGAGTTGGCTGAACTAAAGGACTAGGTTGAACCCCATAGAGTTCCGAACAGTCAATGTTGCCCGGTAACATGAATAACGGTCTCTAACTGCACTCGAAAGCGAAAGTTGAGGCTAAATGGTGTCCTTATAGGCGCCGATATTGAAAATGGGCATTTATAGGCATTTATAGGCATTTAGGCACAAACGCCAAAATAGGCATTTATAGGCACTATAAAAACACTATAAAAGCCCTTCTTAACCTCTAATTCATGCTCATTATATCAAAGTGGGGCGATAGGAGCGCAAGGAACAAAAAAGGCATTTGCCTAAAATCCGGTCTCTACTCATCATCATTCACGTCGTGGATATGCGGTGATGTTTTTTCTTTTTTTTTCTGATTTGTTTTGAATTTCGTCCCCAGTAACCAGTGATTTATAATTAATTCGAATTATTCCAGACAATTCAGTAACACAACTTGTAATTGAACTTATGCTCTGATGTCATATCTGTAATGAAACCAATGTATTTTGTACTGTACTATTGTTTTTCAATTTTTTTCTGATTTATTTTGAATTTCATCACCGGTCGTCTCAGGTGAACCGGAAGTGCTGCGCAAGAAACAAGAGTGCCACTCGATGCTCGAGCCACTAATAATCAGATAGTGGCTGCACCGAGGAACTTTACTGAGTCAGAAACGTGACAAGCCGCTGCTTCAAAATATTTGCGAAATAAAGAACGAAGAGCAAGACACGCTAATCCTGATTTAATTCATGAGAGGAAAGTTTGGATAACTAAGTTGGAATACATATTTAGCCCCGCTTTCAGAACAGGCACCACATATACGCTGCTCGCGCCGTTTGGACATACCTTAATCAGCTCCGAAAGCGCTTTTGCATGTTCTCTGAAGCTGTGGCCAAAGGCTTCGTGTCGTCCACCCAATCACCGTCTACGATACCACCCGAAACAGAAGTTTGCTAAGCCGCACCGGCGTCATACAGATCTATTGTAAACACGGGGACAGTTGAGGCAATTTAGCAATGGACGCGTCACCACGTGATCAAACATGGCAGCGCCCACGGGATCTCCGCGAAAAGGGTCAATACGGAACATCACAGCGACAGCAAAAATTTATATGAAGTGTCCATAAAATTGCTATCGCAAAAAAAAAAAAAATCAGAGCCCTTCTACTCACTGTGAAGACGGATAGCCAGCGAAGGTGTGACTAGGGTGGGTCTGCTGTAGTGAATATTGCTATGGTGAATTTATATATTATTATTATTGACTATATCGTCTTCGGAATGTTCGTCAATAGCAAGGACACTGGCGTCTAGTTTTCGCACGGCGCACGCGCGCGCCGCCAGATGGCGCAGCGTGTCCAGAAGGAAGTAATTACGCGTGGCATCAATTAAACAGCAAGTCTTACCCATAATCAAGCAATATAAATACCTCGGCGTATACATAAATGAAGGAAAGACTTACTCAAGCATCCACCAAGATAATCTGAAAATAAATGGGAAGCGGAATACCGTAGTAATGAAGCATAGAGCACTTTGGGGCCACAATAAATATAAGGGGGTACGTGCAACCTGGAAAGTAGTAATGGGGCCAGCGCTAATTTTCGCAAATGCCATTCTGTGCTTAAAATCGGATATCTATATTGTCCGTGTTGGAGGATGAGGAGGAAAGAGAAAAGCAGTAGGCAGGGAGGTTGACCAGAATAACGTCCGGTTGGCTACCCTACACCGGGGAATGGGAAAGGGGTACACGAAGATGACAGGGAGAGAGAGGAGGGAAGGAAATTAGCGGTGAGTTTGCTGACGCGTGTGGTATTGGACCAATAGTCGACCAAAGATCAGTAGGCTGGTTGGAAAAGCGAAGAACAATGAAATTAGTTTTGAAGAAAGACTCGGGAACATTGATCAAAAATTGTCGCAGTTTCACCCGAAAGGCGAAGCATCAATTGCGATAGCAAATTAGTAGAGAGCTATACGGAGTAAAGATATTAGTTTATCACAGCTGTATAAACTTGGACATGTAGCTGCACCATGCAACGCGCAAAACTGTTGTCGACGCCGTCGCATTTTTGCCCGCATTCACACCGAACGCGCGCGGCGGCGTTGGTGATAGTTGGCGTTGGTGACTGTTGCCGGTGCCTCTGGCGGCGGCTCGGAGGTTTTCGACGAGATCAGAACGGAACACTCGTCGAGCAGCGTCGGAAGTCTTTATCACCTTCTCGCCCCGCAACGTTTTTATATAAATACGCATTTGGTGCCGCAGCTGAACGTCGCCTCCCCTCCCTCAATCCCTCCCGTCTCCCTACGGCCTTTTGCTCGACGGAAGAGGTCGCGTTTGCTCTCCGCCGTGCGTTCGCTCCCCGTGAAAGCGCGCGTCCCTCGCGCGCTTTCACTCGCACATACAGCATACCGCGCGCGGCGATGATTTCATCGCCGTTGGAGTTCATACGGAACCTCACGGCGACGACGATGCCGACGGCAGAAATTCTCCTGCAGTGTCCATATAATTGATCACGATGAAAATAAAGGGGTGGCTAAAGTGCACAAATATCTGTACCTGAAAATCGTGGGCATAGAATGGAGACAAAAAAGAATGGTCAAGAAAGTTGACAACCAAGTATAGAGTAATTGAAAGTGTAGATAGACAACCAGGGGTCATCAGAAAGAAAGTGAGAGCTAGAAAAGTGTAGATAGACAACCAGGAGTCATCAGAAAGAAAGTGAAAGCTCGAACCAGATACTGTGAATTGGATGCAAAGAATGAAAAAAAAATTACCATGAAGATTTACAAGAATGAGAAGAAAGAAATTGGGAAAATCTGTACGATAACACGAAGTGCCTTGCTATTTGAGGAGTCGCGTGCTGGTTGCCTAAGGACAAAAACATACCAGAGCAAATATTCGCAACTAGATGAGGCGTGTGTATGCTGCAGCAAAGAATCCGGAGACCACTCAGTACATCCTAATGGAATGCCACCCTTCGGGATTCACCTAGTGAGACCCGTAGGTAACGTACGGGTCCAGAAGCACTTCTATTAAAAGTGGACGGAAACATCAACGAGTCAGTAGTCGAGATAAGCAAGAAACATTTGCACTATTGGTTGAAAAAAAAAAAAGATCACCGACTATTACGATACTACCTAATGCGAACTTTGAGCGCAGCTGTTTAGGTGTTTTGAATCCTCGATATATTGTGGCAAAGAATTTGATTCTGAAACGACAGGGTCCTTTTAGCGGCGGCGCTCAGCCTCTGCTCGGGCAGCTCGTTTAGCAGCAGCGCCAGACGAAGCATTTCCACCGGTCGCGTCGCTCATTGTTTAGAAAGAAAGCGTGAACACGGGAACGCGTGGCTCGCGCGGAGCGCATTCTCTAGCGGCGGCGGCGCATGCGATGTAGTGCACGCACAGTGGGCCCGAAGCCCACGCGAGCGCTTTGTTTCCATGATATGCATCGGTGGACGCGCTCGCCGCATGCCTGGTCGCCGCCGCAGAGAACGTCTTGTGCGGCGTTCCGCTTTGCTCCTCATGGTGTCGCTGCACCCTCCTCCTCCGCTTTCCTCATCGCGCTCTCTTCGCTATCGCTGTCTTTCAACCCCCGCTGCGCTCCGCGTTCGCTCTTTCATCCTTCGCTGTGCTCGTTCGCTCGGTTACGCCGAGGGACGCCGACGATCAATGCAGGAACGGGTGCCTAAAAGATCTGCGCTCTAAAAAAGCAGGGAAGAGATTGACACGACCGGATCCATTACAGGCATAGGTAGCGGTACGAGGTAGATAGAGAAGTTTTGAGGCAGTGAAAAATGGTGAAAGAGATGTATACAAAACTGCACTAGGATGAAAAGCATGTCGAACATAGGTGATAGTAAACTAAGCAGACTAGGTGACTGTTTGTCACCGCCCCGTTTCAAAGGGGATGCTAATAAATCACCATCGGGCTAGGAAACTAGCGTGACTAGATTTTACACCCATCCATCCATCATCGATGTGCGAGAGGAGCCCGGCTATACACGGCTCGTCTTTGGTGGGGGCAATACGGCGTGTTGCTACATTGCTTGAATGCATCGCGGGAGGGGTTCTCTCGGATGTTTTATAAATGAAGGAAACTATCTCAATCCTCTGTACGCAGTCGCCAATAATACGTTGCCATTGATAAATACGTTATTACCTTCACTATAGCAATGTCCATAATGCAGATACGGTTATTACTTGTGAGCATTACAATTGCACAATAAATCACAGTGTGATGTTGGATGATTAACCAATTTTCATTAACTAGCGTTTAAATCATTCACCGTAGGTCACTTGTCCCATATCCACTTAGAATAAACCCTCTGTCAATTAAGCATCAGGTTCGAGAAATACGTCCTCAAATTTTGCGCTCCAGCTACCATTCATCTGAACTTTTTTTTTTTTTTTTTTTTTTTTTTTTTACAATGCTGATAAGCGTTAGCTGCGACATCAATGCATTTCGCTTCTGCGTGCCTGTGTGTGAGTTGAATCAGTCAACAACGGCGATGAGTGTCGCGTAGCTTTTTGCGATGTTCCATTTGGTTACAAGCATGATAAGTTTCTCCCTCTGTTTAATTTCGACACACTGTAATGACTGTGGAGTTAGTATATACTTGCTGTTGGGGGAGTTGTTTATAGTCAACATAAGACATTTTTACGCAGTCGAGTACGCGAAAGGGAAAACAATTTCACAGATTCTCACATTTTTTCACAAAGAATAAAGGTAATGCGCGTTTACCCGCTCATTGCGACGCTTGCAAAAGTGTCTGCTTCGCGAGATTAAGATACTAGACAGAAGTAATGACCAGCAGGGACGGCAACCGTTGGAAGCTTAACGACGTAATGCAGCGCGAAGGCATAGTTACAAAAGAAAACACACAGACACACGTACGTCACAAGCGCGTGTGTCTGTGTGTTTTATTTTGTGACTGCATGTGCCTTCGCGCTACATTATGTCGTTAAGCAAACATCCACTTGCCCAACAACAAGTTCTCCTGTAGAATGTTGGAAGCTTATTACATTAAGAGAAATGGCACGGATTGTGTTAATGACGCATCAGTTGGTCTCTTCGGTAGTGAACTCCAATTTTTTGACATGACGTTTTGCTGACGAAATAACCGCTCCACGCGTGCGCATTTCGTTGTCTTTTTGCTATGTCCTGTGTCCGAAATCAGCTAAGGTTGATGATGATGATGATGTCTTTAATGCTCGCCCCTGTCCGCGTCTTCTTCCTCTCCTCCTTCTCAGTCATTTTGTTTCACTGGCTGCGCAAAAATATCTCATGTAGTTAGTAGAGAGTTTAGAACTGCGTACTCCCTTACGAAAGCACGTAGGAGGTACCTTGCAACTGCAGCAATTGGCCAGATCGAAAATTTACGTTATATGTTCTGGACTGTACTGCCAACAGGACACTGCTCACAGTCCATCTTTTTTTTTTTTTTTTTTTTTTTTTTTTTACCTGGTGCAAAGAGCGCATGCGATATTCTCTCGCCGCGAGACCGAAACGCCAGGTAGCGTTGCACAGAAATTCACTGTAAAAACCTCGTCATTCACAGAAAATTCACAGAAAACCCTCGTCAAATACGCTCCTTGCTGTGGTTATCGCTGCCTCGAATTCCCCAACACTTACCACTGCTCGCATATATGCGCACCGTCACGCGATAGCTCCGTCGGCCAGTATTGTGATCAAGTCGCCGAGTTGGTCGCGCACGGCGGCCCAGCACGGTGCGAGTGTCGCCTTCCGCGCACGTGTTGGTGGGCGTGGCATCTCTGTCGTCGGCGACGCTCCGGAGCACGCGGCTGCCGCAGTCCTCGCGACGGATCGTCTCTCGGCGGAAGTGGTCCTCAATCGGTGAGTGTCTTTCGTGTTTTACCTCGCGCGCGCGCGCGGCAGCTCATCTTCGATTCCACCCTGACTCGGACTCTCAGAGAGGCACCGACCGGGAATGGGTGCTGGCAAACCACGTATTTGAATCGAGTAGTGCAGTGCGAGTTCACTGCGAAACGCCGACGCAATTTTACCGGAACAACAGAGAACGCAGAACGGTTGTCTGAAACGTCGAGGCAATTTTCTTGGTATAACTTACGGCTGATTTTCAATGGTGCGCAGACGACGCTCGGACGAAGAAACAAACGCCAACAAACCCATGCTCTTGAAAATCAGCTGTGAACGTTATTATTTCGTTTGGGGCCTATACTCTGGTATTAGCAACGGCGATGTTTGCTCCGCTGTCCAGGTATTCCTTATTGAGTACAACCAAATGGCTTATTAAATTGTACCTCTTATCCTTTTTTATATTTTGAGCGTGTACTTTTCAATGAATCATTGATTCTTTCTGATAATACTGTTTTAATTTTAACACGCAACCCCAGCTTTCAAGAGCACTTACTATATGGCAGTCCTGGAAATTTATTTCTGATTATAATTTGGAATAACCCAACTATTTCTTGGCCAGTCCCCCACAGTGGATATGAACCACATGTTCGATGGACAACAGAAACGGTTACTGCGGTCTATGCAAGACAGAAAAGAAAAAGGAAGACGAAGAAGAAATTAAAGACGGCTTTCATAAAAGGAAGACCATGCCAAACCAGTCTGTCATGCTTTTATGTTTCTATTGCGAACCTTGACCAATACCCCTTCGTGGTCACGTGCCGTATGTTAAAGGCGACAACAGCAACAAGTTGCTGATTACGATGCCCTTATATGGCACGAAGAGGGAGGGTAAAATGCATTATCACGTACATTATCTTCCACGTTCCTATAGCCGTATTCAAACCAGAGTCAATCCAAACAAATCGTTGCATGTGTGACTAGCATATAGTAGTGGCTCGGCGCAATTGCGTTGACGCACTTCTGAGATCCCGATATGAAACATTCGGCCACGGCAATATCAAGATCACGTCACATTCAGCGCGGAGCTAAGTGCTCCTTGGCAACCGGGTACTACGTGGACGATGACGTCTTTATCACAAGTACGATTCAGCAAAATGTGAGCCGCCTAAAATGTGGTCGCCGTAGTGTGGAAGGGCCAAGCATGCTATATATTTCAAAATTAAATTAATAGCACATCAAATAACGCACGTACGTGCACTCAAAACAAACGCACACCCGCACAACGCGCACAAAACGCACTTGCGGAGCTGAGTCAAGTATAGTCAGCCAGTAAAGCACTTTAGCATATACTATAGTGATACCGTTCTACTGTTGCCGCTGCCGTCGACTGGGCATGCGCAGTTTAAAGGTGGAAACTGTATAACGACAGAAGGGTAACGCTATACTGTATGTACTCCATGGAATGATGGGTAGTACACAGACTTGTCCAACCTCCGTTCTTGTTGCGTAGCACGTTCTTGTGGCTTCGTTCATTACGCTTTGTTTGCATTTATTGGCCTAAATTTCAAAGCAATCGCATTTTTGTAAACGCATGAAGGCCATAAGACCTTGCGCCACTGACGGATCCGGGGGGGAGGGGGGGGGTCGAATTAAATCGATTAAATATAACTCGAGATTACCGCGTTTACCGATTAGGGGAGAAGTTATTCGGCCCATCTCCCAGTTCTAGTGGCAACGTAGCCCGGGTTCGCTTGTGCCGACGTAACAAAGACCGCAAGGAGTGGAATTGGGACATAGTCGTTCTGTGCTAGTATAGGCCGGTCTCGAAGAAGTGGGGCAAGGTGTGTATAATTAGACCACCCAGTATATGGTTGGTCGGTTGTATCCCGCTTAGGAGCCCCCGCACACAGGTATAGCTGTGCCGTATAGTGCGGAAACAGTGCGGCACAGCTGAAAGGCAGATCATTGCAGCGTGCGTCTGCAGAATATTACGACCCCCGTATTGGACCCTTCATTTCTTGGCTGCCCATCGGTGAGCCAAGCATTGGCTCACCAATCTGCTGTGTACGAGCAGATTGAGAAATTAAATTTTCTAAAAAAAAAAAAAGCCCTCTTACAGACACCACGATGATCTGACGCCCGTAACCGCTTTGTTCGCTTTTTGGGAGGAAGATGAGACCATAAACTTTTTTTTTCCTTTTAATGTGTTAGCATTAGGAGTGTCAAAGTGGCAAAATGGGTATCACTACACTTTATGTGTGTGAAGGGTGGGAAGCCTATATATATATATATATATATATATATATATATATATAATATATATATATATATATATATATATATATATATATATATATATATATATATATATATATATATATATATTAGTGCAAGTGACGGTTGTCTGCTCCGGACCACCGTTAAGTTGCACTTCGCTCCTCGAAACGGCTGGTCGTGTGTCGAGTGAGCTGGACTATACACTTTGCAATGCGGTGAACATGGTTCAAATAACGGGTCCGGTACCTCAAAGAGGTGCGATGGAATGCTAAATCGCCACTGAACTATGTCTTTCTGTCTTTTTTTTTTCTCAGTGGCTATGACGTAGCGCTGTAGAGCACGAAGTCGCGGATTCGATTCCCGGTCGCAGCACCCACATTAAAAAAAAAAAGTTTTCCAAGCCTGAAAAAAAAAAAAAAAGTCCGCGAAACATGAAAACGTGCCGAGCGAATAGTCGCGCAGCACTTTTTCGTGTTATGCGGTATCCCCCCCCCCTTTTTTTTTTCTTTCTTTCTTTTTCTTTTTTCTTTCAGGCTTGGAAAAACTTTTATGTAGCAGGTATTGAGCAACAGAAAGCTGGTCGGGAATTTTTCAGGATGGTCTACAATTTTCTCATTGATACTTCGGCTCTGAATATAATATTAGAGAAGTTTATTAATTCATAATAACTAAGTATGTAATTAGGTGAAATAAAAAAAGTGTGACTTGCTCCAAGCCACGGCAAATAACATTATCATGTTTCTGTTCAGCTACGGGGCACTTGCATATTTTTAAATTTTGGCAAAAGTTACGGGGACACATGGTATATAGCATATTTGGGTACCCCATTCTCTGGGGTACCCAAATATGCTATATACCATGTGTCTCCGTAACTTGGGTACATGTGCCCGTTTTTAACCAGCCACCCAGAATGTTATGTCACTTATGTGTCACTATGACACAGTAAGTACACATAACCCTTATATGTATAGCTAGACACGTGTCGTACTTCTCTCTCTATCTCTCTTTCTCTCCTTGCGCGCTGTCTTCCGTTGCACGCAAGGCACCGGGGAAGGAGGGGGCGGGGGCGTTCTACTCCAGTGGCGGCTGAGTATGACGCGACCTCTGGGGCCCTATCTTGAAAGCGATTTGCGAAGAATACAGAGCCTAGGTGCACCGAGGGCTAATAGCTTCGTGTGCGCTCTGTAGCCGCCGCTTAGTTCGCGTTGAAGCGATAGGCAGCACGAAAGTCAATTCGCTTGTTGCTGCCGGCGCGCTTTCTCACTCCAGCGTTTTGACAGTGAGTGTGTGCGCTCATCGAGTGAGATGTGTTCATGTTTGCTTGTACGCGCGCGACACCATGCTTGTTTATTTAGTTAGTAAGCGAATGTTTACAAGTTTGTACAGTCGATAAAACTACTGTATTTACTTCGTGTAGCTGTCTATACTAATTTGCCATCGCAATTCATGCAGCCCCGCTTTCCTCCCTTGCGCGCGCGAGATTGAGCCCCCATCGTCGGCTCACCCTCGCACGCTTTCACGCGCAGACACAGCATACGGCGGGCGGCGACTATGTTATCGCCTTTGGACTTTATACGGAACATCACGGCGACGCCGACGGCATAAGTGCGCCTGCAGTGTCCATAATTGCTATCACAATAGAAAGAATAGTCACAAAGGAGGAGGTAGAAAAGAGAAAATGAGAGGGGAACGGCAGGGAGGTTAACCGGAAGAGAAACTTCTGGTTTGCTACCCTACACACGGGAGGAAGGGTAAGGTGCAAATAAAGACGGAAATAATAGCGTAGCGAAAATGAAGGGTTGCAGTTACTGAGCTGAATAGACTTCTCCGTGTATTGCACACGAATTCACAGGATTGCACAGGACTCAAGGGTAAAAGAGCTAATCGCTGTGTAAGTATGAGTAAGATAACAAGCACTAGCGCGTGAACAGGTCTTTTTTCTTTCTGAGATGAATACTCGTATATGGGGGGGCGGGGGGGGGGGGGCATTGAGCTTTTCTTTGGTATCATATACTTGGTACCCTGGCATCCGAAATTCAAAGGATTGTCAGGACGTCCGAGTATACACGGTTCGTGACGAAGTCCGATCGACGGCGAGTTAAATTGGTGCGTGACGTCGTAGAAAACTACAAAAATCTCCCGCGCGAGGAAGTGGGCTGGATGCTAGCCGCGTTAGCGAAGGTCGCCTTTCCCGCCACAGGAAATGGAAGACAGAACGAATGGCCTTGACACTGACGCGAAGGCCATGCGCTGCTCGGCAGCCGTAAAACGACCATTGTCGCAGGGCTGCCACCTGCCTCTCTCTCTCTCTCTCTCTTTTTTTTTTTTTTTGCTTTTTAAGCAATTAGCGTGACGGACGCATTGTGAGCGTATGGAAGACTCCGTTTACGTAATATGTCCTCCATAGATTCGAGCTGCGCGTGAGATTGCGACAATATGAATGGGTGATGGGCGTTTGTGCGAGTCGAGCCGCTTCAGGACCCGCTGTAATTGAGCGCGTGTCCGCGACGTCCGCTACGGCGTCGACTGGAGAAGCGCCCCGCGAAAAGCAACGCACCTTCAGCCGCGAAGAGAGAGAGAGAGAGAGAGCAAAAAATGCGAGAGGAGTTCGCTGTGGATGGCTTCTTGCAGAGTTAACCCTGCCGTGATGCCGTGTCAACAGTAAGGATAGCACGGTGTCTTACATATTTATTTATTCATAATACCTTACAGGCCCAATGAAGGGCATTGAGTAAGGGGGGTAACAGTTTCAACAGAAAAAAAAAATGTTAGCATTAAAAAAAGGTGGAAGGAAGGAGGAATAAACGGAAAGACAGGGAGAGTAGCCACTTCTCAGACCGGCTGGCTATCCTGTCCTGGGGAAAGAGAGCAAGGGGAATAAAAGATAATAGAAAAGGGATGTAAAAAATGTGTAAAGAAGAAAACACACACACACACACACACACACACACACACACACACACACACACACACACACACACACACACACACACACACACACACACACACACACACACACACACACACACACACACACACACACACACACACACACACACACACACACACACACACACACACACACACACACACACACACACACACACACACACACACACACACACACACACACACACACACACACACACACACACACACACACACACACACACACACACACACACCACACACACACACACACACACACACACACACACACACACACACACACACACACACACACACACACACACACACACACACACACACACACACACACACACACACACACCACACACACACACACACACACACACACACACACACACACACACACACACACACACACACACACACACACACACACACACACACACACACACACACACACACACACACACCACACACACACACACACACACACACACACACACACACACACACACACACACACACACACACACACACACACACACACACACACACACACACACACACACACACACACACACACCACACACACACACACACACACACACACACACACACACACACACACACACACACACACACACACACACACACACACAAAGGAAAATACAACATTCCCAATTACAGTGGGCAACTTAAACACGTGCCTCCCGGAGCCGCGGAAACCGAATACATTGACGTTTGCCGGAATGTGCACTGAATGACACTGTTCCTTCGCCGATAGACCATCAAGAAAAAGTCACGCTGAAGAAAATCGCAGCTGAGACACTCAGTACCAGGAGGCCCACTGAGTGTGCGTTCAAGCACGTTAATAAATCCGTCTCGCCGTTTTCAGAGTCTTTCGTATGCCTAAACTCGCATCGCCGTCTGCTATTGTCTGCATTACATGCGAATTCTCGTTCCCTAATCGTACGTAAGAAGTTATGCCTTATTTCTCGACAACACAACGAACAGAGCAAAACACAATAAACACCATGTCTTGTGGCGTTGCGCATGCACTGACCTTCTGGCCACTCTTATATGCTTGTGAAGGGCGCATGTATACTTTCGTGACGTCAGGTGTACATGCACTGTGTAGAACCGATTCAAACTAAAGACACAGCGGAAGGACTCAACATCTTACCAAAGAAATGGCGCCTCATGGAGGAGTGCGCTGGCCAAGGCTATCCCGACGCCGCTTGTGTAAACATATCTTAGCCCCGTATTCACAAAAAGCTCTTACGCTGGAATTGTTCGTAAGTAAAAACGCCAGCCAATCTTGATTCTGGACATAGTATTATTGAAGGAGGTCAGCCAATGGCAAAGCGCAAGACAGGCTTTGTGAGTTCGGTCTCTGATGTTCTGTGGCCCACGACCGGACGGTACGCGTTACCAGGGAGCAATAAATATTCCGAGCAAGGGCGGTGCAAAATTCATAATTTCGCGAGTGATCGCGACATGCCCGAAGACGCAAAACGAATTGTGCTGTCCTGTCCAAGTAACACGCCGAACTTCTTCCTGAATACCGAAGCCGTCTTGACAAGTGACCCAGCCAACCGCACATCTCAGGTACCGCTAGTGGCATACTGGTGTTCTTTTATTGCGATAGCAATTATATGGACACTCCAAAGCAGATTTATGCCGTCGGCGTCGCCGTCGCCGTCGCCGTGAGGTTCCGTATGACGTCAATGGAGATGAAATCGTCGCCGCGCGCCGCCGAACGCGTATGTGCGAGTGAAAGGGCGCGAGGGACGCGCGCTTTCACGGGGAGTGAACGCATGGCGGAGAACAAACGCGCGTTCTGTGCCGTGCTCCCTTAAAGGCTGCAGAAGTAGGCGTCTCTTTCCTCCTTTACAATCACCATATATGTAGAGCAAACGCGCCTTCTTCTGACGCACGAAAGGCCGCGGGGGGGGGGGGGGGGGGGCAGGGAAGGGAGGCGACGTTTAGCTGCGGCACCAAGTGCCTATTTCTATTAGAGGCTCCGGCAACAGTCACCAACGCCGCACGCATTTTGTGCGAACGCGGGCAAAACGCCGACGGCGTCGACAACAGTGCTGTGTGTTGCCGGTGCTGCTGCATGTCCAAGTTTGTACAGCGGATAAAACTGCTATCCTTACTCCGTATAGCTCTCTACTAAGTTGCTATCGCAATTGATGCTTCGCCTTTCGGGTGAAACTGCGACAACTTTTTAACACGAAAGTGTTTTATGCCGGGGTCCACCAAGACTTCACTGACGTATTTCCGTCACGGAAATACGTCATAGAACATAATACAAAGAAAGAAACCAGAAGAAAAAGTTCCACAAACATGCAAAATTTAGAAATCGAACCCACGACCTCTCGGTCCGCGACGATAGATCGCCGAGCGTTTAACCCATTGCGCCACAAACGCATTTGCAGAAAGCTACACAGACGCGCCTTATATATCTAACACTCCTCCGTGTACCCGCGCTCTTGCTCTAAAGTCCCTAAAAAAATAAAGTAGCGCCAACCGCACCCCTTCGCCTCTGCCTCCTCTCTCAGTAGCTGCAGCAGCGCCCCTACAGCGTCCAGGAGGAAACTACGGACGCGAAAGCGAAAGCGGCGCGCGGCCGCGCTCGGGCAGCCGCTCGGCGAACGGTACGCCGGTGTCGTCTGTGGAACGCGCGCTCGTTTCGCGGCTCTTCGGGTCGGCATCGCGTGCCAAAATAAACAACGCAGTGGACAGACAAAATGGCGCCTTCACTACCTTCAGAAAAGCTAGTGCGTCATGCTTGCAGATTCTTAGCGCCGCCGAGTTTACACGGCAATAGTGGCGCTGCCATCGAGAGCGTCAGCGCCGAGCGCGTCCGCAAGCAAACGGTCGGCTCTCGCATCGAGTATTGCTTGCTTGAGGTGATGTTTTTTGCAGTGCAAGCGTTTTTATTATTTCACTGGTCTACAAAGCATGATACTTGCCGTATTTATCTCTCGAACACTCTTCCAATGAATCACTTTAGACCGCAGCGCTCTAGTCCGTTTAGCGGAAAGATTTGAACAAGCCCATCTTTTCGGCCAACAGCCGTGCCACCCCTCAACTGGCTCCATTTACAATCTGCAAGGCACGCGGGAGAGGAGGAGCCTGCATGGGCGACACGAATGGCGCTACTTTAGTTTTTTTAGGGACTTTATGTTGCTCGGGGCGGTGCCGCCGCCTACGAGCAGAAAAGAGAAGTACTGCATTATGACACTAACGCGCACCGACAGTGAACGCTTCGGTGGTCTCAGCACTACGACGCCTCGATGCCAGCATTCGAAGGGACGCTGGCATCAAGAAGCACTACCAACGCCACCTAGGTGGCGTTCACCGTACTCAGCACAGCGGAGCATGGCCTCCGCAATTAGCTCTGAAAATGTTTCTGAAGTTGATCGCGGAGGCTGCAATTACGACGCGCTGTACGCGCTGATTTGACTCGGTGACGATTCAGTTACGTGCTTTGTCTTGCGCGTTGTATTAGTGTGTCAGTTACGTGCTTCGTCTTTCGCGTTGTGCTAGCGTGTGCAGCGTAGTGCAGCTTCCATATGCACGACGGTTGCTCATGGTCATCGACGTTGGTAGTCGTGATGGAGGAGACGTGCCACCAGGCGTCAGCGTGGGTGCATCAACGCCTAAGGGCGCTTTAGCCACAAAACACCAATAGACATTATATATCAATGTGCAATAAACATTACACTACTTCTGTGAAGACACGTTTCACTTTCGTGTTCTATACCGATTCCTATATAAGAGGGATCAACCACATTTTTTGTGTTATAGTTCAAATTTTATTTCCTGATTTCTTGCTTTCCGTTTTCGTAAAACTCCATGCACTTCTTTTGTATCCATCCATTACATCCAAATTGCCGTCTCTGTTTCTCTGACTTTTGCTCACCTGTTGCTGCTACACCTCCGGCGGCCCGTCTGCGCCGGAGGTCGGTCGCGGGCGAATTGAATGAAGGCGGAATTAAAAACAAAAACAAACAAAATGTTGACGGTCACTTTAGCATACGCTAAAGAGGATGAAGGCCAAAGCCTGCGCGCTCACAAGACATTCATTAAATTACTCCACATTCTCACTCTAATGCGTTGTTAGTTCCTATTACTTGTTTTCTCCCACCAAAGGTCGTGGGTTATAGTGCCTTAATTAACTCTACCTTAATTAACTGTGCCTTAATTAATTAACTTCGCCCTAATTAACACCAAAGGTCGAGGGTTCAAGTGCCTTAATTAACTGTGTCTTAATTAACTCTGCATAAACTACCTTCGCCTTAATTAACACCAAAGGTCGTGGCTTCGACTATCAATGGTGCCATTGAATTTTGGCGCCATATAACGCCGGACGGTCAATGTTTCGACCCATGAGCCACGTAAATCCTTCACCTTAAAACGCTTGTGTACAGCGCTTTTTGTGCACGTTGGAGAATCCCACGGGGTTGGAAACCATAGAGTTTCCAACAAAAATACTCGAGGGAACCCTGGCGCTATATATATTGTCTACGGGAGCTGGAAGTATGCCGGCTCAGCAAGCATATAGTATAAGTGATGGGCAGTTTTGGCTAAACTTCGTCCTTCTGGCTTCAGACGGCTTTGTAGCTCGCAAATTGTTCATTGCCAGCAAATTATTGCGTTGTAAGTGCGACAATTCGCGATGATTACGGATGTGCGCAGTAACTCATGGCCTTGCTGTATTCAGAAAACTGTTAGTGCTTGGAAATTTAGAACGATAAAGCGTAAAAAAAAAAAAAAAAAAAAAAAAAACTCAGCGGCGATTTCACGGTAAATGCGAGAGAAGTGCGTTAGCATTTCGTTGTACCTCTTTGAGGTCTCAAATCCATGATTCAAAACGTGTTTAATGACTACATTGCAAAGTGTTGTTCAGGAGCTCACTCGCCACACGTCCTGCCTCTTCAAGGAGCGAAATGCAACTGACGATGGTCCGGAGCAGACCACCATCAGTTGCACTATATATATATATATATATATATATATATATATATATACAATCAAACCCGGATATATCGAATCTGAAGGGGATCATAAAAAATTTCGATATGTAGGTTATTCAATATATAAAATGTAAAATTTTCAGACATCTTCAAGGGGATTTTACTGCTGTTCGTAGTAGACAATAATTCGTTATATGTGGGTTCGATATATCCGGGTTCGACTGTACACGGACACATACACACGTACACATGTATACACTTTTTCCCACTTGAAGATAACGCCACAAGAACGTCTGAAGCTGCAAACGCGAAGATCAGCCAAATTCACGTACCAATCGTCATTTCCATGTTATAGCTGAACGATGACAGTATATGGAACCTCACTTGCGCGTTGGTATCGCGACGAACTTCAGCAAATCGAGGCAACGCCGAACTCATTGGGCAATGAAGCGGGCTCTTGCCCTGAGATAAGACCAGCGGCGAAGGAACCACTGTCGCGAAAGGCGGCCGCCCACGGACGCGTGACTCGATCGAACGGGGTTGCTTGGAGGAGGTGCCCCTTGTTGCCCGGGCGTGATCGGCTTTCCTCGCTGAGGCAGGTCACCGAACGCGCGCGCTCAACACGCATTTACGCTGCCCTCGCTGACTTCTTTCAGTGTACCTGGCCCCGTGTATGATGTGTTGTAGTACTGCTAAAGGGACGGATGGCCACAGAGGAGCACCAAGTCAGTTTGTATCTTGAAAATGTCCTTTAAACTTCCCTTGGAGAGCGTTGAGAGCGCCACTGTCGACAAAAGTATGGATGTGCGGCGTCACATGCAACTTTTGATGCGTCTAAAAAATGGCACTGCTATTAATATTGGCCAGGGTGCCTAGATAGTACCGCTTCTCGTCGTTTAGGGTGGGGACATGTTCGCCATTGTGGTACACCTGCCGTACAGACGCGCCATTGCGGGTAATTGGAAGCGGCTGGAATTGCCTCTACATGACCGTTGAAAGAGTGCCACGCTAGCTGGAAGCCGGTCACAGTTCAACTGCTATTGCTCAGTGAAATTCATATATATATATATATATATATATATATATATATATATATATAGGCTTATGGAAAAATGACAGCTCGTTGTTCCGAACTAAAATAGTATCTCTGGTAGATTAATGATATCATGATCTCCCATACGATTTGACAAGATGTCCAAGCTCCATCCTAAAACAAGTGACGCAGAGGCGCGTTGAGCAATATCTGAGTCACCATTGTGGTACACAGCAACACGGGGCTGCTCAAAGCATAGAGTTTAACCCAATTACTAGAGGGAATCGTGGCACTATAGGGCCTACGGGAACTGCAAGCAGGGCAGTTCAGCCAGCATGAGAATGATGGGCAGTAACGTGGATTCGCCTAAACTTCGTCCTTCTGGCTTTAAATGGCTTCGTGACCTTGAAAAGTGATAATTTATGAGAAAGTATACTGCGTCATAAATAATGAAGTCAACATTATTAAAATTGTTCGATGGCAGGAATCGAACACAGGGCATCTAGAACAGAAGCCCGATCATTGAAACCACTACGCCACGGATGCATGGGTAAGCGGAACCACTTCAATTAGCAGCGATTAATTATGCGTGATTGCAGACTCTTATTACGTTCTGCATTTAAAAAGTATAAATTGCTTTGAAATTCACTCCAATTAAGGCCCAGATAAAGCGTAATAAACGAAGCCCCAAGAACGTCTGAATCCCCAAGCACGAAGATCAGACAAACCCACGTATTACCCACAATTCCCACGGTGGCTGAACGATCGCAGCGCCAGAGTTCCCTCTAGTAGTAATTGCAGGAAACTCTATGGCTCAAAAGGTGTCACCATCCCGAACGGCGGCGCTGCTATCGAGGCACTTCGTCGCAAGGCACTTCGTCGCTTGGCTTCGTCGCAGCGCACGCAGGATGGCGTGATGCGTCTGCTGCATTTCAAAGCGAGGCTTTGCTTGCCTACCTCTACGGCGCTTAGCTTGGGTCGTCGCTTTCTCGCTTTCTCGTCTGATAGGCAGGCTCCAGTAAACCAGCTTATAATACTGACTTTTGACAGACGAAGTAGCGCCAGTGAGCGCCCATGCAAGTCTGTTCTGTATAAATCACGGCATAAAACATGTGCATGTAATGTCGGCTCGTAGGTATTTCTAAAGCGCACGCACTTCTTAACGGAATAGCGCATGCTATTCAATGGCTTCCTTGGTATTAAAATTTTATATTTGGGCTGCACCTATCTAGGGCCATGGGACATATGTCACTGGGTATGTGCCTATTCTTGGCTCACCCCTCCAGAAGGAGGAGGAGGAGGAGGGGAATGGAAGAGAGGAAAGGACAGGTAGGTTGGCCAGTGCATAGGCCGACTGGTTACCCTATGCTGGTTGGGGTATAAAAGAGCAAAGTGAATGAAATATGATAGTTCAAAAGTTCGCTACAGTTCAAAATAGTCGACTTAAAGATAATAGGAGACATGAGCAAGAAAAAGTAAGAAAAACATGGAAAAAATAGCACAAAAGTGCGATGTAGCACATAACACTTCTCAAAGTATGTCATTCAGTCCATTTGTCCTCCAGAAGCGCAACAACGCGCTCAACGCCTCCTGTGCTGACGACGGTCTCGACCAGGTGTTTAAGGACTCTCGCTTCCGACAAAGGGCGATTGTCCAGTCTATATAACGCGGTTCAGAGTCATTTTCTAGACGTACTCAAACGAGGACATTCACAAAGGAGATGTGCAATCGTCTCCTCGCGGCCACAGTTGTCGCATGTAGGGTTGTCGGCCATTCCGACGTGAAATAAGCGTTTGTGAAGCCCACGCCAAGCCACAGGTGGCACAGAAGCGTTTCTTCGGTTCACGATATGCCTGGCGGAAGACAGATCTGTATATGCGTATCCAAACTGATGGCGACGAGAGTTTGTGTATTCCATTGAGTTCCACTGTACCAGTGTAATCTCGCGTGCTATAGCGAACGAAGCCTTCTACTGCATCGGTTCTCAACAGTCGTATCGCTATGCATTGAATACCATCATGGGGCAGATCGGGCGACCTCATCCTCAAGGTCGTTAACGTAGATGTCGTAATGGCCCGGCATCCTCTGTTATGCTATGTTGTGCCCTTTGTCTCTTACATGGGGATGGAGTAGGCTAATGTGAGAGACTTCATTAGGTCCGTGATGAAACGGTGACATAAGACACTGGAGTGCTGCATTGGAGTCAGAGAAGACGGACAATGTCTGATGACGGGTATTGATTTATGAACTCCAGAGCAGCATGAAGGGCGGCGAGTTCTGCAGCCGTCGATGATGTCAAATGAGACGTCTCGAACTTGATAGTGATGGATCTCGTGGGAATGACCTCTGCACTAGCTGAGATTGCAGAGGAAACCGAACCATACATTAAACGTGAAGGCATCCGATGTGTTTCTCTACCAGGAATAGGGGCCTGTTGCAGGCTACACTACTCCATGTCCTCCAAGGAGGGCTTGGAGGGTGTGTGCCACAGCGGCAAAGGTGGTGTCGCTGCAGGCGTGAAGTTCGACGGTGAAGTTTCATGGTGGGCTTACAGGAACACGTTGGTGCACCTGGCATCGTTTTGCAGAACCCCTAACATTGCTGGATAGCCAAGTAACTGCAGAATACTTCGCATAACAGATTTCCACAGGGTGTGGGATCTGCGCTGTGTTTTCCGCAAAAAACCTTTGGCCGTTAATTATCATGGTGTCTTACATTCCACTGACGATATGAGCGCTCCAGGACAGGTCGCTATCTATTTTTACTCCCAGAAAGCGATGGGTCTTCTCATAATTGATGGCGTGTCCATTAATTCTGATGACGTATGGTCGCATTACCTTGCGAGTGAAGGCAACCAGTGAGCACTTCTCAGATGACGGCTCCAGTAGCGCACCCAGGATCTCTGCCAGGGGGGGGGGGGGGGGGGGGTCAATTTTTGTGGTGGGGGAAGCAAGCGCTGTACATAATATGCAATTTCCTTGCTTTAGCCAGAGGAATCCAACAGCAAATAAAATGCCTAATAAGTATAATAATATAATGACACCAAGGATGATGGCGATGTTTATTTCTTCAGCGTTTTAATCAAAGTAATTTAAGAGGGAATGAATAAATACAAGACCGTGATAGAGTGCTTTGTTAATCAGGAAAATTCAAGCTCAAGTCACCTCCTGAATTGTAATGACAATGGGAACACAGCACTGAAGGTACACGTTGGACTGGTGGGGCTGGACGCGTGGGGGGGGGGGGGGAGGGATGGTTTAACTCAGCCTCAGGGGAGGGGGGCAGGTTACAGTCCCGTTTATTTAACATCGGCAGTGGTCCTCCTGAGACTTCCGTTGCTTCGGCTGTATGCGACATATTTCGGTATCGTCCCACTTTGCTATGGCACTGGAGTGACGGCGATGGAAAGACCACGACGGCATCATGACTGCGGTGTGAGACGGAATGCGTCACGATTGTATGACGACGATGGCGTGACGAGAGTCAGATCACGAAGGTTGAATGACGACTATAGAACGATCACGATGTCATCACAGCCATGAGGCCATACCTAGCGGCCCAAGCTATAGTAGACGACTTGTGCCACTGAGTTGGCGTAGGAGGGTATATTGATGGATAGATAGATGGATAGATGGATGGATAGATAGATGGATAGATAGATGATGATTACTATCCAATATACGAACAGCCAAAGCGTGTCACGCATGACGCGTGTACTGCAGCCGGTCTCCTCTCTCGCGCTTCCCTCTGGACACTGAGCCCCTCTAGCACCGCCGCTGCGAAGTCAGTGCATACCCTGTGACACAAGGCGTCACTGTGACACAAGGCGTCAGTGTGACACAAGGCGTCAGTGTGACACAAGGCGTCAGTGTGACACAAGGCGTCAGTGTGACACAAGGCGTCACTGTGACACAAGGCGTCACTGTGACACAAGGCGTCACTGTGACACAAGGCGTCACTGTGACACAAGGCGTCACTGTGACACAAGGCGTCACTGTGACACAAGAGTAACGTTAAAGAGATTAAAGAGCGGTACATACGCAGTGGGGCACACCAGTGGCGCATACCTATAGTCTCTCTAGGGGCATGTACCCAGGAACCCATACCCCTGGAAATGGCGCACATTTTCTTATACTTCACTGCCTTCGGGATCGGTCGATATATTTAAACCAATATTTTAGGCGTCGGTCCATTGTTTTGGTTAGTTTAAATAGCCGGAAGTAACTGGTCTGACCATGCTACGAATGGTTTTCGCATTGATAAACGTGCGAGGAATAGAATCTGTTCGCTAAAATAGACAATTTGCCGAAAATATTGCACAGATCTGGGCCACCTTTATTTCTTCTTTATTTAGGAACTGCGACTAACGCATCCACGGCCGGGAAGACCTAGCTGCAGCTGTAAAAACAAAAAATAAAAATAAAGTCAACAATAGATAGATAGATAGATAGATAGATAGATAGATAGATAGATAGATAGATAGATAGATAGATAGATAGATAGATAGATAGATAGATAGATAGATAGATTACAGGGCGAGCACTTTAAACGCAATAGGAGAAGCAGCAGAAGGCAAACTGTCGGTGCGGTGTGGAAACACGGGAGTTTGGCGTAGGGAGGAATTGGTCCGTCGCCCGCAGCAAGAGCAATGTTCCCGGCCTGCCTTTCCCTGGCAGCGCGCCCACCGGGAGGCAGCTGCTGCAGCTCTTCCGATTTGATCCCAAGAGCCCGGGGTCAGAGTCAACACAGAGGCTCATCGCGAGGCTATTCTCGAGGGGGAGAGCACCGTCGTTTCTGTCACCATCTCGTGGCCTTGCGCAACAGCGCCGACCGCACGGTTGCCGCGGCGAAGCGCAAATACCGGCCACGGAAGAAAGGCACAGCCGCAGTGACCCGGACGTCGCGGTGTGTCGAAACACTCATGGCCCATGGCGGATTTGTTGGGACGTGTGGCGGTGGATTTAATTGACTGCGCGCGGTGCTGATGACCTCCCGTGATTTGATTGCGCCATCCTTGGGTGCCTCGCCAGCGTGCGCGGGCTTGCTTCTGTATGAATTTTGTGAATCTTTCGTCGATAAGCGTTTCTCCTTCAGACCAGCCACTTCTAAATTACATCAGGACAGTTTGCTGTAACGAACTTAAATAGTATCCCAGTTTTTTTTCTCTTTCTTTGTAGTTACATGAAACGGTATATAAACCTTGTGAGTGTGGCAAGTGGTCATTAATTCTTTTCCCGAGGGCGGCAAAGCGTTACAGCTTCTCTCGTGGAGACAAAATCTTAAAAAAGAAAGTGAGCCCAAAGTGAGAAACGATAAATATAACTAGCACATTACTGCGGGCAATGAAAGTTTAGCCGTTCTCTTAGCGCAATATCATTTGTAAAATAGTTTCGCAGCGGCGTCGTCGGTCTGTTCGGTCGGTCTGCTCGGTCGGTCGGCTCGGTGTTCGGTGTGTTCAGTCTGGTTGCTCTGTTGGTTGGTTATTCCTCAGTGTAATGACGCAACCCACTCTGGGGATTGGGTCATGAAGTCGGGCTTTGGGTGAGCTCAAAAGTACAAAAATAAATTTGGGGAAAGTATAAGTTGAAGCGAAATTAGTAAGCAGAAAATTTGAGCTAGCCAAGGGAGTTAGAGTTAGCCAATACAGGTATGCAGTGAATAATGATAACTAAAACAATGTTATTGAAAAGAAAAATTTGAATTCGAGGAATTCGAAAATTTAGCGTATAATTCTTGTCTTAGGAAATGAAAAATGGCTTCGTGAACGGTTCTGTTTTGGAGAAGCACGACGGATTTGCTTCCCATTCTTTCCATTTACTGCAGTTTAGTGTCTTGACGCTGGATTCGTATTTGTTTCACCTCGGGGATGCTCATTTAGGCTCCTTTGTCTTGTGCACTGTAGCGCGCTCTGCAAGCACTGTATTCTGCATGCTGCAGTGCTACCGTCACTACACGTGACGAGAGAGCGATGACCTACTTATTTTGCGACGGGCTGTATACATTCTGCTTTCGGAGTCTATTGATGTGAACAAATTTGCTGCGGTTAGTAAACGCCTGCATAGTGTTCTTTTTTTTGTGTACCGTAAGAAATTTCGCACACTGGTTTTAATGCGACAGCATTATAGTTGTACGTCACCCACTTTGGTAGTATCTGACAGAAAATATGGGCCGATCCCGACGGTAGTGCAGTATCCCGAAGACCCTTGCAGTCTAACACTGCGTCTCAAAGCGCTAGCTGACACGAGGAAAGAATGCGAGACGCTGGAACGTGAAGCACGCGCCGGACGTTGCAAAGCGCGACTTTGGCACGAGAGAAACATTCGTGCGATCGTGGCCTCATGGTTAGAACCTTGAGCTGCTGTGCTGCAATATGGAGGTTCGACCTCACCATCGGGTGCGCATTTTCGTAGCATTGTAGGTGGACTTCTCCCACTTTAGTGGCATCTAACCGAAAACTGCAGGTATGTTGAGCGTAGGCGTGCGCGTCACAGTGAGCACGAAATTGCACCCAAAGGTTGAACCCACCTTGTAGCCAAGCTAAAGGCGATACTTCAACAGCTGTAAAGGCTGCAGTACGAAAGTGAAAGAACTGAAAGGTCTCACACTATAACATTAAGTGCCGCAGAACAACCTACCAAGTATGTGTCTACTCGTATCAACTCTCCCGATAAGCAGTCTGTGCGAATGTTTAGATAATTCGTTGAGCATGCCTCAACAATCGAGTTTGACTTACCGTTTTTCTCGGTGACAAACATAACAGTGATAGTAATTGCCAAGCCAGAAATAGTTAGTTGGAAAACCGGACATCGATATCCTACCATACGTGGTGTGCGTGCTACATACAAGCATCCACATGGGATGATGCATATGTTTTTCAATTCGCAATTGCTTTTGTTGTCAGAGAAGTTCAATGTTCACTTGCGGGAAAAGGTAGGCTACATCTGCTATTCCTCGAACTCTTGCACTTTGGTCACATACAGGAGCGTAGTGGTTTTAAATATAGGTAACTAGAACGCCACATTAGAAGTGACGTCGACGCAAAACTTCACAACCAGCCATTCCTCGGTCGCGCAGGCACTGTGGGAAGAAGCAAATGCACTCCTTAGGTGTGAGGCCTAATGATCCGTACACAGAACACCTGATTGTCGATGCTTCTACCGGGAGATTTTCGTTAATGGCCATTATTGGCTTTTCGTGGTTCTTTCTTATGATGGCCGGCCTCCACCTGCAGCTGGAGGAACTCAACCGCCTGAATTACCTCTAGCCACTGGCAGCGCCTATTTATATTTTTTACAAATTACAATTGGCCATGAACTCTTGCCTCACCATGAAAACAAACGAATTTGTCACATTCAAGAAGGCGGCGATCTCCAAGTCGCTGTGGCCGGCATGTTGACGTGGGCTGCATGCAGTTTTTTTTTTTTCATGTGCCAGACTAGAAGCTGCTACCCCAAATGTTCAAGATAGGTGACAGAAGGGTTGGTGATGACGAAGCTCAGTGCCTAGACAGATGAAATGAGAATGTTGGCGCACCCCGAAAAAAAATGTCGCAGTTTCGCCCGAAAGGCGAAGCATCAATTGCGATAGCACATTAGTAGAGAGCTATTCGGAGCAGGGATAGTAGTTTTATCGGCTGCATAAACTTGGATACATTCGCTTACTAACTGAATTAACAAACGTGATGCCAGCGCACACAAGCAAACATGGATAGATCACACTCGATGACCGCAGACAACCACTGTCAAAACGCTGGCAGCAAGCGCAGCCGCCGCAGCGAGCGAAGGTTCGTGCGGTCTATCGCTTCAACGGAAACTGAGCGGCGAATCCACAGCGCATACAAAGGTCAGACCCGTGTGGAGATCGCTTTCAAGATACGGTGCGCACGACAGCCCGCACCGGCGAAAAGTACAAGCGCAGTTGTTGGCAGAGTAGAAGCTGCCCCCCCCCCTCTCTCCCGCGCTTCCTTCCCGCTTTCCTCCTTTCGCGTGGGAGATTGAGTGGACAGTTCCCCTTGCGCACGGTTGCAAGATACGCATTTGATGCCTTTATACGGAACATCATTGATGACTTTATACGGAACATCACGCCGACGGCAGAATTCCGCTTGAAGTGTCCATATAATTGCTATCGCAATAATAAGCCATGTGCGTGCTTGCAGCGCAATCTACACAGCGGTGCGAGTTCTCGTGCGCTGCAGTTTGCGGTTGCCTCAACGTTGTCGCTCCACTGCTTCACTGTCGAAGGATCAGGCATTGCTGCAAGATGCACTAAGTGCCCACCGTAGAGGCAAGGACTTTCTCACAGGCATGTTTGTAAGAAAAAGATATAGCGTTTATTTTCCAACTTTCACAATCGGGTGCAATTAACACACACCGTTCTGGTCTACAGCTGCGCGGAATCCCATGGGTTATACAGAAATGTAGCTCTTGTTTACTATGTGGAGTAGCGACGTACAGCAGAGAGAAAACCTTAAACGCTGGTCAAGCGACACGATAACAGTGTTACGTGGTGGTACCGTCAAACACTGTTGTATCGTGTACGTTGCAGAAGAAAAAAAGAGTCGTACATACTTTTTTTTTTACATAATTGTGCATAGGTCGCTGTTCAGTACAGTACGCAGTATATATTCGAGTTGCTTTCTGAAACGCTTGCAAAACTTTTGCAAGGGCGTCAGGATGACGAACGCTGTGGTATACACGTGGTCCCGACCTGTATAACGTCGGCCAGCAACGGCATGCTGGAACGTAAGCAGGGGCCATATTCACAGAACATCTCTTACGAAAGTGCCATCAGTTAATCGTCAGACTTGCCGAACAAAAGGTCAGGGGTTCGATTCTCGGTAGGGGCGGTCACATTTCTATGTATACAAGTGAAACGCAGAAAAAGAAAAATCAGTCAGTACACAGATTTAGGTGCGCGTTAAAAAACCTCACGTGAGCAAAATTAATCTGGAGGCCGCCATTATAATTAATGTGTCCCTCAAAGATCACCGCGCAATCTCAAGACACGATGCCTAATCAGTTCTTCTTCTTCTTCTTCTTCTTATTATTATAATTATTGCGACGTCCTCGAGGAAGTGCTCTTACGTAAGAGAAGTTATGCGAATCTGGGCACAAATCCACTCAAATCTGTCGGTTACTCTTTCAGTTTCCAGCAGATTGCTTCGCTGTTCTTATGGGCGACGCTGATATGATACACTAAAATTGCTCATACGCGACAACAACGCTGATGCCACAAAACCTTTGGTTAATAAATTATGGTTAATTAGCTTCTTTTTCATAATAACAATTGTTAGCTTCTGGACAAAACAAAATCAAATGAGTAAACGATGATATGCGTGCTCCGGTAAACAGTTAGCACGGCGTGCGTGTGTTGTGGTATGCTTTTTATTTTACCACTAGCAAGCCCGAGTGCATTGTTCAACGAAATGATCCAGCGATGTGATGTGAAACGGGCTCACGGCTTAAATATACAAAGATTTCGGTGAGCCTCGGAATGCATAGTGGAATCGGCGCTAAGCCACACAAACACACACGCACACACACGCGCAAAAAGATTACAGAAGAATTATAGAAGAAAAGAAGAACAATCAGAGCTTGTCGTGTCTGTACTTTTTTTCGCCGCTTGTGCCCTAGCGCTGAATACACTACGCGTACCGCAACAACGCACCAAATATCCCGCTTGTCTTTGATAATGTTATCTAAGTATGATACGAGTGTCTGGTATGGCAACTCGTACAATGACACCTCATGTAAGTCCTAGGCTTAGGAAGCGCTGTGAGCAAACATCCACGAAGCAATAGAAATAAAACTGCGAACCAGGCGTTGGAAGCATCAACAATAGCAGGTCCGTAAGTTTCTGTTAACAGTTTCTAAAGCTGCCCTATGCGTGCTCTCTCCTATACCTCCCGTCGTCGGCTCATAACGGTACGGACAAACCGCCCACTGGCATAGGCGGCAGAGCACAGAAAGCAGGGTACAGAGCTGACAAGTGTTAACAATAACGCACCGACGTTTTGGTGTTAACAACTTCGAGGTCTGTACGCTGACAGAGGCATGCCGCGCAAGTACGTAAATAGCGCAGCAAGTGAATTAGTGCCAAGTGAGCAAGTTTCCCACTCCGCAAGGCTATAAAAATGAATTCAGACGTGCTATAGGCTGTCTATGAACTTCGAGTAGACTACTTTGCCTTCTCATAAACCCGTCCATTGGTTTATAGCAATTATATTGTTTGCTGATAAAGGTCGCTAACAAATGTGTATTTACTTTGGTCTATTGTCGTTCACGGACTTCCAAACTGATTAGTTGAGTAAAGTCTATATACAACTGACGCCAAAAGCGCAAAGCCGTAATACACAAGCTGTCTATCGATATTCTGTATACTTTGGCATAACGAGCCCCACGCGGAATGCGGGGACACATAAAGAAAAACACATACGGCACTGAATTCCAACAATTCATTGTTGCAAGTCGGTGGTATGCATCTTTTTTTTTTTTTTTTGTATTCCGCGCTGTGCTCGTTTCGCGATGAATTACTAACTCGACCAATCTTCTACCCTTGTCAGTCTGCAGACATTATAGTAAAATATTTACAGACTTTCTATATAGACCATTCAAACTTTTTTTTGTGGGGAAGGACGTACGCTTCGAAAGACAAGCTGATTGCTAGCACAAGATTCAGTGCAACCGTAGTTGACCGTTGCCGATTTGTTCTGTCGCAAGCCATTACAAGGATAAGTTAAACTGCGGGATCTTGTTGTGGTCAATTGATAATATGTTGTTTGCCTGTGCAAGAACAGTATTTGCAACATACTCTCATATAGGAAGCCTCGGGTTGCTCTGGTCCCTTGCAATTTACCCGCCTCTACAGTGTATGAAAAAACGACGTCGACACTGCCGTCTGCACAAGATTTCTCCCGATACGATGAGCTCGCTCTCAGGTAGCCCTCTTTCTCGATATGCTGTCTTCATTTGAAGACAATCTAGCAGCTTTCGACTACGAAGACAAGAACATCCGACCACCCTATTTCTTTCATCTTTTTTTAACCACAGAGACTGCTCGGTCCTAGTTGTAATCAAGAGTTTGACGGCCTGTCATTAATCCCGTTCACTCTCTCATAGCGCCTGCCAACTCTCATCGGAGTGCGCAGCGTGACTACCAGGTTTTCTCCAAATATTATGGTCCTCATGCGTAACTCCACGAAGAAGAGTACTTCTGGTGAACTCAGTCTCCTACGCATATAACAAATTGTTCCATATCATTGGAACGACAGATAGCTGAGCAAGTTGGTATATGGATTCGTGCTACGGAAAGGCAGGCGTACAAAACACGGACACAAGAGGAACCAGAAGGAGAACACAAACACTGTATTCCGGGTTCTATACTTACGAGAATTCTGTTGTTCCGCGACCGAGTACGTTCACTGCTAGGGTTCACCAAGGAAGTTTAAACCTCATTAGGGTTCACTGCGTCGGGGAGTGCAAGGAACTTCAAAAAATACAAAGTGCTAGACGAGCTCCCCAAATTGAGTAGCCAGCACTTCTTTGTTCTCAAAGTGCGTACTCATTTAGACGTCGCACTGCCTGCGGTATCGAATGCCCGTCGAGCAGAGGAGTTGGTACGTGTTAAACAACGCGCAGGGCACGTTATGACGACGGGGCGTGTCGCAGCGGTTCTAGTGTCTACTATTTCATGTAGTCGTGAAATTTGGAAAGGTATGCCTCATTGCGTTCCCCGACCCGCGCGCTGTGGCTGCTTGGAACCGGAGAACGCGAGAAAGACGAGGGTTGAGTGGTCCCCAATCTGGTCTCCGCTCAAAGAAACCCAAGGATATGCGATGACTGTGCGCTAAAGGCAATCACACTACGATATGAGCCAGGTATTCGGGGCAAAAGTTAGGGCCCGCATCATATAGTTATGCCCGGTGCAGTGAAAAATGTTGTCTATGTTTAAATAATACCACTGAATCGCGCTCATGGATTCAAATTTCGGATCTGACCTCTATTTTTTTTTTTGTGATTGTAGAAAGAAGCTGCTCGTTGGAACAAGCAGCAGACTTAAATAGCCAAACGATTTGTTGGAAAAGAAAGTGAAGGTAGTTTTGAATATCACTTGCAACCCGTCTACGAATGAGGCTAGATTAGAGTGTTGTAGAGAGATGCAACATGAGAACGGCACTACTTTCAGCCCGGCCCCCTCATGAAAAGTTCGTAATATAAGCAGCGTTCGCTTTAGCACCAGTGGAAGGAGACACATTGCTTGTCTCGTGTATGGAAGAGTCGTGCGCTCAAGTTGACTAATCTTCTACTGGTCGGACAGTGTACGCTCGCTCCATGCGTTTCATTAAATGTATTTACTCAAACTAACATAATGCGAAGAGTTGATTCTGTAAAACACGAGGCAGAATGATGGTATAAGGGAGCTGACACATGGACTCGACAGAATTGGGTTGAGCTTCTTCGTTAGGTCGAAAACATACCCCCGGATCCATGCAAATATATGATGCTTTGAGTCGGGCCGAGCGAGTGGTAGTTGGGTTGAGTTCAATCCACCTTCTGGAAGCGGGTCGGCTCGTTCAACCTGCTCTACGAAGTTTATGTGAAAGCGGACGAGCCGGAGAGCCGGCGGGAGCCACAGAAGCTGATATTTGTATCATGTTCACCTCATGACATCTTAGGCCATGGCAGCGCGTCACAACCTCGAAGGCCGAGCTCGCAGCCACAGACACGCCGTACTGAGTGTTATTCTGTGCACTGTCGAATTCCGCCACCTTGGCATTGAGCCAATCAGAGAAGGCGTAGCTATCCTCTCAGCCAATCAGTACTGACAAGACAGTGACTTCGACAATATGGCGGCATTTGACTGTACCCTGCATAGCACTCCTAGTCTCCACGGTGAACGCCATATTGACCTTGCCGAAACCCACAGCTCAAGTGACTTGATTCTGACGAGGCCGTCACATATTACGCCGGCCTATTAAGTACAATGTATATGTTAACGCTGGGGATGGTGTGCTCCTGCCAATTGCCCGTGTTTACGAAGCGAGAATCAAAATGCCAAGACAACATTGAAGAGATAAACGGCGTTCATCGGTACACTTGCAGATCACGTGACAAATTAAGCCCAGCGATGCACTCGCCATGATGAGTAATACCCGTGCCACATATATACGTCATCGTCCGGGCCCGGCAAGGAAACGCCGAAGGCAGACTCTTAACAACTTGTTTTCACACATTGACGCAATAGGCTTGCACTCGAAAGTGCGACTCGTCTGTTTCCATTCATCAAGAAATCGACGCGCCAAGGAAGGTTACAAGTTCTGTGCTGAAAATCTACCTTCATCACATAGTTCAGTCACACAAGATCACAAGATGCGGATTTTTTTTTTTTTGTATATTCCTTTGCATCAGACCACTTTCTTCTAAGGCTCGACTTCTTTCTCTCCCTGCATAGTCGTATAGTGTCAAAATGTGAGCCTGTAAAACACTGCTTTTCAACAAATAACTTTCGGTATATTTATCTTTTATGAGCACAAAATAGCTTCGTGACGCGTTCGCATGGTGATTTTTCGGCCGTTGGCTACCAATAAATTTATGTATAAGCGTCGCTGTTCCAAATGTTTTCGTTGTCTGCTTGTGAGAACGAATAATGGAGCTAGTTTGACTGCTTCTACAACCAACAGGCGTCAAAATATTATTTCTATTATGATCAAATGGGGCACGATGTTGAACCCTTATACATGTATAATTTTACCCGCCGTGGTTTCTCAGTGGCTATGGTGTTGGGCTGCTGAGCACGAGGTCGCGGGATCGAATCCCGGCCATGGCGGCCGCATTTAGATGGGGGCGAAATGCGAAAACACCCATTTAGGTCACGTTAAAGAACCTCAGGTGGTCCAAATTTCCGGAGTCCCCCACTACGGCGTACCTCATAATGAGATTTTGGTTTTGGCACGTAAAACCCCATATTTTTTTACATGTATAATCTTTACAGTCTATAGATTGCCTGCAGACTTCTTGTAGACGTCCTTGCCTTTTTACAGACTTGTCCTTTTCGAGACAGTGTTACCGTTAAATTTTTTTTTCTTCGCGATTAGTCATATTGTAGTCGACATAGGCTTTCATACAGGCTGTTTGTAGAAAGTAGACGTTGGTGAAAAAAACATGTAAGGGAATAAGTCATCCGCAAGCTGTCCGCAAGCTGTCTCTCCATAAACTGGCGTTGCTTTCGGGACAACGTCTGACCAGCTAGTAGCCTAACATTTTTTTTTTTTTTTTTACGTGAGGTTCCGTATGCGCTCTCCTCACGCGCCTACATCGCAAGTTAGTGAGCGAACCCAGAAAACAAGTTGGGAAAGAAAACGTAAAAAAAAAAAACAATGAGTATAGAACTGTCAGCAAACGAAGACGTTTGTTGGCGCAAGTGGGACGCAAGGCCCTGTGAGACATTAGTCGTGTTGATTACGCGAGCCGGGTGACGCAGACGTGAGAAATTGCGCCCACGAGTTAAGGCCATTAGGAAGAGCTTTTAAAGTGTTTGGAACGTCTCTGGCTTCGTCATCCGTTCGCTCGTCAAGGGACTTGCATGGAACCGTGTTTAGGTGATGAGAAAAAGCACGTGGGCCACTTCATCCTCGGTTTGTGCATAGACGACAGCGTAGTTGGTCCGAAGGTTTCCGAGTTTAAGGGACGCTAGGTATAGAAATGTTAAACTCTTTTAGACTGGTAGGCTATTCGAGAAACGCCGCATTTATTTGTGCAGTGTTCGCAGTGTGCTGTTCTGCAGTATAGAAAATGAAGACTAAACGTTTATTTTCAAATTTTGCGCCACAAACGCCTTGCCAATCACGTCGCGGGGTAGTCGCGGATTTTGTGGCATTTTGAGGTAATTTATTTCTTTTTTTTTCTGCAGAGAGATTGCAAAAAAAAAAAGCTCTAATATCGGGTCTTTGTGTGTGACATAATCCTGCTTTATTGATAAGCATCCTAATACGGTCCCGAGCAGACGGCGACGGAATCTATGACGTAACGAAAAACGGTGCGGTAACTTCAAAGTAGCGTCGCCATCTGGCCGGTTCTACTTTATTTTAATCTTTTCAGAATCCCGAATTCTCCGCTACCTGTAAGACTGACCTATTTGCGATTTCAAGGTTGTAATCTGTCGATCCAACTCGGCTCGATAGTTCTCTTTGGTGTCTCCTTTAAGCACACAGCAAGAATCAAGTTCTTGCGTTCAGAAACGGTTACGCTTGTTCGTTAACATCACTATAGTTGGTATTTCAGAGAACGAAAGCCCATGGATGCATTGCGCAAGTGACGCGCAAAGCGGAACGTTTCGGTGGCGGTGGTAGTGGTGATAGTGGCAGCTGCAGACGATTCATGCTACACCTCCAGAGTCCAGCCAACCGACGTAACGCAGGGAATTTAGGTATCTAGAGCAGACCATATTTCCACCCCTTTTTCTGTACGAACCAGTGCAGTGATAACTATATTTGACAGGCTACCTGCGAGGGCTAGTAGTAGTATAGTAGAAAAATATCTTTATCAAAGGGAAGGGACATTTTTGCAACCTACAAGATCTGTTTGCGTAAGTTCTCCTTTTTTGACGCGCTTATAAAAGCACATTCGGTTGGAACAATTGCCGCGAACCAACTTATATCAGGAACGCTACGGAAACGAGTGCAGCTCCGCTTACCTACATAAGCATGTAACTATGTAAAGTATGCATGCGCCTGTACCAGTCCTCACGCGTTGAAACTCGTTAAATGAGAACAGTTACGCAAATCATCTCTACGAAATGTGAAGTTTCGCACGCACAGGAATTGACGTCCATGCTTTTGCATGGACGTCAGCTTCCCTCACTCTCATTTCTCGCGCGTTTAAACGAAAGCGAGTAAATGTATTCGTGTTCCCACGTGACAGAGAGCAATGACATTTACGAGCAAGGACAATTAAAAGCTAACTTGATGGATCACACAACGGGCAGCCGCTGACAAAAATAAGTGGTAAGCTGCTACGAGAGTACGTATACTGTGGATTGTGCCAGTACAGCGGATTCGGTGGTTTTTGTCGTATAGGTATTTCGCACCTCTACGTGCTTCGATTCACTGTCACGCACGTAGCACAGATGCAAGACAAAAAATAAAAATCAATCAATCAATTGAACAAAAAGAAAATGAAGTAGCGGAGGTCCTCACTTGAAATCGTCTGCATTTTTTTTATTTTCCGTCTTTTCTTTTTCTTTTGTTCGTATGAATCAATCAGCTTATATCTGCTTGAGGTTTGACCTTAACCAAACTATAGGATTTCCGAAAATAAGATAGGGATTTTCGATTACGGGGAAAGAAGTGCAAGGTCTCAAGTTTCCGCCCCCAGATTAAAGCAAACAGGAGTCGTGCAGAGCGGCACTCTCAGCTAGCGTTTCGCCACGCGAAGTCCTAGTTCACGAAGCCGTCATGTTTTTCTGCGGCGTCGCTTGCACGAGCGCTAAACTTTGCATTAGGCCAAATTATAGTCAACACAGCGTTTTGACATTCGGTCTGAGTAAACATAAGCTCCGGCTTGTATGAAGCGGTTTGAGTTGGGTTTGGCAGGTACGCATACATACGTAAGTATGTATGCGTACATATGGAATGGAGCACCTGACATACCTTGGAAAAGTATGCTGCCTTTGGGTTGACAAGCCGAATGCTGTTTACCTTAGGAGTCACCGTGGCAGCTTGCAATAACGTGTTACCAGAGAGAGGACCGGTGGCTGAACCACCTCCCGTCCGAAACTTGGTTACTTTATTTCCAGTGAAATCCAGTCGGTCGAGACTTAATTTTCTCGCTAAAAAGAGCTCTGCTTAAAATATAAACATTCGAGGCACTAAAACAACATGATGCAAATAACATTTCTTTTTCTTATAGTAACGACGATTAGAATAACGACGCAACTATAATTTAGCACCGCGCGAGCACTTTGCAAAATGAAGGCATTAGTAGCGCCGGTCAGAGATGTGCGGTTTCGGCTGAGTTTGCATAAGCTTCAGGAGGCAAGCAAACCAGAACAAACAACATTACCGCTGCAACAGCACGGAGCAAATAAGGCCTTTCATTTGAACCGAGCGAACGTGTGAGTGGGTTAAAATTACACCTGCGCTACGTACCATTCCGTCGGGAATCGATATCTCTGATTTCCTGAGAAGTGGATGCGAACCCATTTATGTTTAGCCGCGTAAAATACGATAACGTTCTCTGCGATACTGCCACACATGTTGCTATATATATAGTTTAGTCGGCAAACGAAGAGGAAACGAATGGACAGATTGCGAGTACGAATTAATTATTCAGAGCACCACTTCAGGGTTGTCGGATTGGAATCGCCATGCACCTCTTCGATGTTAAGTACGCTCAAACGAGAAAGGGGAGAGCGAGTACAGAGTCGCACGTCGCCGCTCCCACCAGTGCGAGAAGCGATGCATCTGGGAATCATTAGCACGCGGCCCCCGTGGGCGCGCGGCTCAGATTTACAAGCTTTGGCGCTATAAACACCCCCCTTTTTCATTCCGTCATCCTTCCCCTGCGGACTCTTCGTTTGTTCCGACCAGGCTCGCCTAATGACCTCGATTTTGCCTCACTTTTATCCGCCGTAACACGGCCTGCACCCAATCCATCACGTAGCTGCGTGAAAAGGCCATTTTGTGCCAACCCCCCAGTGCGGGTCACTGTCGGCGCCTCGGTCGCTACAGCTACAGGGACTGGAACGCGGCTTTGTGCACAGATATTGCTTCCCAAAGTCGACGTCACTTTCGCTCGCTTCCTCTGTATCTTGAATCAGTTGGATTGGCTTGCACTTCCCGAACTAGTTAAGCAGGAGGCGGTACTGTGTGTTTCGCTGTTGTCGTTTCACTATATAGTGCCACGTGGCGGTGTCTGCACGTCGCCATTAGTTCCCATGCGGTGCTGGATTTGTGCAGAACGAGTTTCATACCAACTGCTCTACATGTGGAATAAGTTATAACAGCGCAGGACTCGCGCAGTAAGTCTTATTTGGGTAGCCCGAAATAACAAAGACGTGTACATTTGGAAATGTCAGCTCCATGGAGCGACGTTCTTCGTTCGGGACTGCTGATCACAGTAGCGCTGCAGGAACGCGACGTTATAGCATTGTGCTGTGCTTCTGTCTGTTGCTTGGCGCTACACAAGGATGATAACAGTTGTCGCTTTAGCTGTGCTCTTCATGGTGTAAGTCGTGAGACAGTCATCAACCTGAGTGCTTGAGCGAATGCACTTTAACTAGTCGCACTCACTTGCACTGACGGTTCTCTGCCTAAGCTGGACGCGCCTCTCCGCACCCATCAGCATTGTTTTGTCTTTCGACAAAATTTCGACGGAAGGAAGTTAATCGGGCCAGCGTGCCGTCGATGGTCGAAACGAAATGTTCCGAGAAAGAATGAGGGGAAGAACTAATGTATAACATAATAAATTATTCCTCTTTCCACTTGACATGAAAGGGTTAGGAGTTGATAAAAGAAAAAGCAATGAAACGAACCTATGGTATTTCGAAGTAGTTTGATCTATGTAAAATAAACGCAAGCGCTGTTAAACGAGACACCACGTTAAGAACTCAATAAACTTATTCATTATGCAGGTGCACCAGCACGAGAACTTGGTTGTGCTACCCATGATAATTTGTTTCCATTGCTAGCGCGTTGCCATTGGCACCTGATCTAACTGGAGGGACGGTCTTTGCGTACGTGGCTCAGCAATATGTAGTCCGGGCTTAAGCCATGGGCGCAAGAAAACAAACAGAAATTGTAAAGGATAATGTCGCAGCTGTATTTGGCTGTTGCAAGAAATGAATGAGCAGACACGACGAACCTCGAGGGAGGAACTATACGGATTAAAGTGAGGACTTTAGGAAAACGTCACGTTCTCTCAGTGAACTGTGGGCTCTATTTTTGAAGATGACTGATAAAAAAAAGTACAGGGAAACAACTTCTAACTGGCACCGTTTAGCATACGGACTTCCGTTTCGACCACCCGATGTCTCTTTATATATATATATATATATATATATATATATATATATATATATATATATATAAACGTATCAAGGGCGACTGTTTGAGTGACGTTATCTGAAAGAATCTGCAGCTGTGGCGAGCAATTAAGTTCGAACAACAACTCTTCCACCCACAGGTTTTGGGTTGTCTCTGCCGCGAACCAGATGTTTAAATTTTCATCCAGTCAGACAGATTTTCGCCGAAGATGGTCACCTCTTTACCCACAGGAATGTCAGCGCGTAGTTATCGTGTGAAATTATCCCAAGTGGGTGAATGAGTTCGTGCCGAAACTTTGTGTTAAAGCAGAACTCAAAAGATTTCAAGATCTGACAAAACAGTGTTGCACCAGAAGGTTGTGACGCGTAGCAACTTACTGTTTTGCCGAAACATCGTCCGTAGGTTGTTGCCTAAATTTTAGGATTCCCTGATCTTCTCGATTTGAAGAATGCCTTGAAAAAACGTATTTCATTGCATGATAAATTAGGCAGCAGTGAAAGTTGTTGATGTATAATGTTTTCTGTAGCAAGAATCGAAGCTTTTTTTTTTTCCATGTTGAAAATGCATCTGGAAAGGTTATCTTGAGCAGCGTGCATCGCCAAAGCCCGCGAGGACGGTCTAGCTCTTTGTGTCCCCAGAGGCGCGTTTAGCACATAAGCAGGTGAGCTGGCGTCTCATTCAAAGGCGTTGATTCAGCTACCAAAACATGCTACACGTTTTTGCAGCCTCAAAACAGCACAGGAATACGCACAGCGCGATTACATAGGCCAACGAAAAGGCAATAGTCATTACCTAACCACTGCTGTGTCGCTCACGACCGAGACAACCTGGCTGTTCCATAAACGCGCAAAGCGGCAACTTTTCGGCTCGAGTGTACTTGTACCGAGGTCCCGGTGTTTTTAAACTTATACTGAAAAGTAAGCGTTCGCGAACGATGTAGTGTTGTAGCTTAAACCATAGCCTTCTTGACCCTACATCTTCCTGCATACTTCTCGACCATACAACATTCCGAGGCCGTGCACATCTGTCTAGAAATATTGCACGGGATGATATACTGCGAGCACTGGCCTAAAACAGGCACAGCGAACCAACCCCTCTTCCCGTTGACAAACTAGCCTGTTCCCTTCCCCAGTATAGAGTAGCAGGCCAGAGCAAACTAACGCTCAAGCCGACCTCTCTGCCTTTCTTCAAATAAAGCTCTCTCTCTCCTAGTGGAGCAGAAACGATACACACTGTTACGTGCGTAGGGTTGTTGCTTCGGACACGGCATTTACAAATGATACAGTTCAGCTGCTTCCTCTCACCCATCGGAGGGTTATGCGAGAGCGTATGATTGCTTTTAAGTTTAACACAAATGCCGTCAAACGTCATACAGAGAGGCCAGTTCAGATAATGTACAGCAGTGCACTGTTCCACTGCTCTTATAACGTGGCTGTCGTGCATGGTGTAAATCGTACACATCTACTAATCGTAGCCATCGGACCAAAGCTTCCCCCGGTACGCTCAGCGACCAACAAACACAGCCCCACTCGAAACGTGAAACACTGCACTTTTTTCCTCTGCACCGGCCAGCAGGCATTTTCCGACCTCTCGGTGCACACAAAACACCACCGAACAACGACAGGCATCATGCCCTTGTGGAACTGGCGCCCCCTGTCAACAGCGATTGAATCGTCCCCCGGGAAACAGGGCGGCGGAGTCGCAGCAGTGTGGCGGCGGCCTACGGCAGGAGCGTAGGCCATAGGAGTCTCATAGTGCGGTGGACTGCGTGCTGGGCTGGTGCTCGATCTGCAGCACCATGGACTTGATGTCCTCGGCACTCTTGGCACGCCGGGAGAGCGGCACCAGGATTTGGCTTCCCACGAACACCGAGTTGTGACGCAGCCGATGGAGCCGGTGCAGCGCGGCCACCCCGCTACCGTTCGCGTTGGACGATAGGCGGCGCAGCTCGCGCTCCAGCACCACGCTCTTCACCTGCGCAGGTTTAGACAACACTGTGGAAGGCGGCATGACATCGCCACTTGGCGTGACGAACTTGGCGTACCACTGTTTCACTTCACAGCGAGCGCTCTTGACGTGATGTTCATCACAGTTCTGTAGGCGCACATAATCACTCGTCCTTCCGCATGCACCAGTTCTCGTTCAGCTCGCCCTTATATGAAGAAACTTAACAATGTTGATGAGTGTTACCCGCACATGAAATCTTCAAGTACACGTTCATTAAAACTAATTCATCCATATTGCGAAGAGCTGACTTAGAGTAAACGTGCTTCAAGCGAGTGATGTCCACGGGCACAGTTATGGTCAAACATTAGTGGGCTTGTGCGTGAGTGATTGCGGACCTTACTATAGGGCATGGCGAACTACGCTTACAGTTGCTCCTGGAACTTCGGGACACGTATTCGCACACACACAAAAAGTTCTTACGCTAGAACTGTTCGTAAGAGCAGACGCAAGGCAATAGTGATGCTGAACTTATTATTAGCGAAATATCTTCTCGAGAGGGCCAACAGGTTTGTGACTTCGGCCCCAGAACTCCAAAGGCTTGATGTGGTACAAGAAACACATGATGATGATGATGATGATGATGATGATGATGATTTATTGGCATCCCCTTTGAAACGGGGCGGCGACAAATAGTCGCCTAGCCTGCTTGATTTAATCAGGTATACTATACATGTTCTTTATCTAGCATTTTTGTATACCTCTCATTATTATTTTTCAAAAATTTACCTTGCACCGCTACCTATGATTTTAAGAGGTCAGGTCGTATCCATCTTTTCCATGCTTTTTTTTCCACCAGTACTCTAATCGTCTCTTGCTTATCTCTACGGCTGATCTGTTGATGTTTCCTTCCACTTAAAACCCAAGCGCTTTTGGGAGTTGCACGTTACCTACTACGGTTCTCGCTGGGTGGATCCCGTCGCATTCCATTAGGATGTGCTGAGTGGTCTCTGGATCTTTACTGCAGCATACACATGCCTCATCTAGTTCCGAATATTTGCTCCGGTATGTTTTGGTCCTTAGGCAACCAGCTCGAGCCTCAAATAGCAAGGCACTGCACTTTGTGTTATCGTACAGATTTTGCCTGCTAATTTCTTTCTTCTCATTCTTGTAAATCTCCATTGTCATTTTTGTTTCCATTCTTCGCATCCAATTCACGGTCTCTATTTCTCTCACTTTCTTTCTGATGACTCCTGGTTGTCTATTTTAGTTACAGTTTCGAATATCCTGTACTTGGTTGCCAACTTCCTTGACCTCTTCCTCCATTCTGTGTCCACGCCTTTCATGTAGAGATACTTGTGCACTTTAGCCGCCCATTTATTTTCATCCATGTTCCTGAGCCTTCCTTCAAAACTAATTTTGCTCTGTGCTTCTCTGACTTCAAAAAAGGCCCAACCCATGTCACCCTGCACTGCCTCATTTGTGGTATTACCGTGGGCTCCCAAAGCCAAACGGCCTACTGATCTTTGGTTAACTTCCAAACCCGACAAGATATCCGAACAGGCGCTTCTTAGCGCCGCCAAGCGACCACTTTCGCTCAGCGCTAAGTGGTCCGCGCACTCTACAGACAATCGCTGTTATAAGCGAGGATAAATCGACGCTGCCATCTGTGCATACCTGCAGCACGGGTGGCGAGTCCGGCTCTAACTGTTCGTGGTACTGCGGCTGGTAGGGCTCCAACATGCGGATCTTGCCCCACTTGTTGAAGAACAGCAGGATGACGGCCAGCCACACGCTCAGCACGAGCACCACGATCACGATCTCCTCGTCGCGAACAACCACGGTCCGAGACGCCACCACGCCGCTGCGGTAGTACGGGCCTCCGCTCCCCGCCGTCGCCGCCGCGCCGCTGCCACTGCTGTTGTTGTTGCTGCTGGGGCTGCTGCCATTGGCGGCTGCTGCTACTGTTGCTGTTGCTGCTGCTGCGCACGTGCCAGAGTATAGTAGACCCGGTTAGCCCTCTTTGCAGCGTTAGTGACGAGCGACAGGCTTATGTAAAATTTCACTCCATGGCATATTTATACCAGCATTTTAAAAGGAGATGCTCAGGCAAAGCGATTGCCGGCATGTTTGCGCAAGGGTAGATCTGCATGTAGCTAGCACCATCTTCATCCTCTTTAGGAGGCCGTGTGCTCGACCAGCTACCATCATTGTTATTTAACCACACGGCACCTGTTGCGACGTTAAGCGAATATCATCGACATATGTTTATTGGTGTAGTTCCGGCAGTAGTGTTTTTTGCTTCGATAGAAGTGAAGTACGCTAAGGCAACGCTAAAGCTATTGCAAAAGGGACAGAGAGACAGAAAAAAAAATCGGACATACAAACACAAACGAGTTTTACGAGTGCTATAATATCCAATTTGTTTGTGTCTTTCCCTGCTCTTCACGTCATTTCAGTCACCCCGTCTGAAGTAGCAAGCCCTGCATAAAGCAGGGGGCTGCCATTTTCAGCTTCTCTTAAACTCCTTCTCTTACGAGTGGACACTTGTACCGTCGCTACGTTTTACCAAAGCGGGCCTGCCTAAAAGCAAGCATCTCGTCTCGCTGATCTACCACACATTCCCGCAGAAAGAATGCATCCCTCGTCCTACACCAGCTACTAACACCTCCGGCGAGCAAGGAGGACACTCTTTTGAATATTTATGCGGTCTCGAGCATATCGTTGTTTCTCATCGCGGCAACCGTTGCTTCCAACTCCCAGCGTATTTCCTAATTCACGATGAAAGTCCTTGACGTTATTGCGACTGTCTTGACTTTGCACTATCGTTTGGGTACCTGCTCGCTTACTATACCCATCCTTGAACGTTGTCTCTCTGACACGATCTGTAACGCAGACGGTGAAGCCTATGTTATGAAAGTAACTTGATCGGTCCGTCCTTCACACCTCAACCGCAGCGTACGCGCCGCGCTTCTCCGGTACTAGACTACATTCGTTGACAGCCTGAGAATTCAGCGCTAGGACTGCTCACAAAACCGCAATGCCTCTGTGCCTCGGTGCACCAAAATATTGTTTCCCTCTCTCGCGCATCGCGGTGGATGACCCGTGCCTCGTCAAGAAGCCCGGTAAAGTCTCGGATTACCTGAAAAGTGACTGCCCAGACAACGTCGGCGTGAAGGGCTTCTCGGTCGATGTGAAGGGCCTATATTATTGTTTACCGCACGGCCTACTGTGCAAGGAAGTGAGTGAGTTCACCTGAGCGTTACGGCGCCGTAATGTTTCAGAACTCGGCAGGCATTAGCGCGAGTAGGTTCCTAGAATTGGTTCCTATAATTTACATTTTATTTGCAACCTAACTTCGTTAATTTCAATGACAGTTTTTACATGCAACGACAAGGGGTCTCCATTGGCTCGAGCCTATACTAAGTCACCTATTACTAGCCAGTTTCAACAGATCCCTAGCTGAAAGCCTTTCTGACACAGGCAAAGTACATGTTTTTAGAGACACCGACGACTATTTGATAATGTTCCGGATAAATCAAAGACCCATGTGCACAACATTGCGTTGAAGCAATGTTCGTGTTCACTCAATACTAGATAGGTTGCAGCTCGAGACATAACTGATATAACTTCCAACCGACAGCAGACTTAAGTTCCTATACTTATAGTTGAGTTTAGGCAATACGCATGTTAGCTGGGCATATGCACCACATTCACAGAAAGGATTGCTACCGTTCAGTTCGGCACACTCGAAATCAAGTAAAGAGAGGCATAGCGAAATCATGCCTGGGCGCACCAGGTAACAGATCATGTGCACACGGAGCTGAATATAGTTTTCACGCACAGGTGGCTAGGCTAAGACATGCCGGCTGTCCAGAAGATGTGCTAATGAGTGTCGTTAAAGATCTTTTGATTGAAGTCTAGGCACTGAAAGAGAGAGAGAGAGAGAGCAAGGAGAGGAAAGGCAGGGAGGCCAACCAGAAGAGCAAATGAAACAAATTAAAGGCATCTTGAAGATTTCAATGAGAGAAGCATTGCAGTAATTCCGCACGTAAATAAGGTGTCACATAATCTCAACTAGATAGCTACTAAGGCAGGATCGAGTCACGCTTCTCTTCAGTGCTCCTAACAAGGTTCGAAACCTCTGTAGAAAGGTTACGCCAAGAAAAAAGAAAAGAGTAGCCAAAACAGGCGAGAAATATCACGCAAGAAAATATGCCGAATGCCACAGCAAAAGTTCTCCACTTGATTCTGTTGTCCTGCAGCCGGTGTTACGTGTACCAGGCGGGTCGTTGTATAAACGACCGTCTGAGGGAACACAAAATCTTTGAAGGACTCGATAGGCAGCAATCTCGCCGTCTATTGTAGCAAGTGCAGGTCTCATCCGGATTTCCACAGGTGCCATACTGTGCGAAAATACCGCGAGCAGAGCACCCGCGGGAAATACTTGAAGCCTTTTTGACACACTATAGGATACTTGTGCGTCAGTACGCCTTCAGTGCCTCTACACAAAAAGGAGACAGGGCGATAGGTCTACTGTATGTTCCCAACCTCCTTTTTTTTCCCTTTCTTTGTCTTTTAATGCGAATGAATAAAGTTCGAAGCAAGAAACAATAAACCCATGCTGTTGTTAGTAAGCGCAATGCGTTTGTCGCTCTTTTCTGTGTACTTCGTCTGAACGCCGGTCCTCCAGAATTTGAACATTGCTCCCGAGAGAAGCCGATGTGAAAGAAGTTTTCCTCCACCGTGACTTAAGATTGTTTAAGCACATCGACAAAGAGGACGAGCGAGTGGGCACACACAAAGCGCTAAGTCACACAAGCGCTAAGTGGACACACAAGCATGGTGCCACGGAAACGGGCGAATGTAAGTGGCTGGCGCATCTATACAAATTCTCTGAGTGGCACTGCGGCATATTCGCCCCTGTATTGCTTAATATTTCACCGACTATATAGCTTCGCGTAGCCGCGCAGGAGTTGCGTAGTCGTGTGTGTGTGTGTGTGTGTGTGTGTGTATACGCACTGGCGGTGGCCGCAGTTCCGGGCGCCACGAAGCGCACCAGGCCGACGGGCGCGTCTGTGGTGCGGTTGGCTCGCGTGGCGAGGCTAGGCGAGGCTCGGGCGAACACGCGCACCAGGTACTCCGCCTCCGGTTGAAGTCGCTCCAGCAGCACGCTGCGCTGCTCACCAGAGGCCACCGCCACGCGGCCCGATGACCTGCGCACCACAGAACGGGATGAAATGAGAGAAAAATTCATAGTAGGACATTCTTCGAGAGCAGCGTCATGCAGGTGCTGCTGCCGCGGTGCCAAGGTACGTTGCAACTTCGTTAACCGATTGCAGTGAGTTTCTCCCGGACTGTCCTCCCTATACAACCTTGGCCTTCCGGATCCTCCTCTCCCACTGGGAGAGTAGGAGAGCTCGACCACCGCCTTTTAAGCCGACTGGCCTCAGTGAACGATTGCATAGGCATGGTGGGCAGCCCCACATGTTTGCACTGCTACGTTCTCTCCTTCTCTCTCTCCTTTATTTCGATCCCTTAACCCACTTCCTCCTGTGTAGGGTGACGCAGCGGACGCGCGTCTGGTTAACCTCGCTACCTATTCTTTCTCTCATCCTCGACCGCTGCACTTCAAGTGCTCCGCACAACACTTTGGAGGCCTCCTGACGGCCCGCATAATGTGAATTAAGACGTCACATCAACAGGACCCAACGCCACAGCCCGGACTCTGTCAGACTCCTGAAAAAAAAAAAAAAGATTAGAAAGACATGGTGCAATGTACAACTATAAGACCTATGATGTTCAGTCGTCAGAGATCTGACGACTGAACACCATAGGTTTTATAACTGTACATTGCACCATTCTTTCCTAAGCTTTTTTTCTTTCTTTCTTTTTTTCTGTGAACAGCTTGGCTAAAGTTAGCTGAGACACCCTATATAGCATGTACTCTGTTTGGCAGCTTTCTTTGCCAGGGCGAGCGTTCGTATTGCGGGCACTTGTCCGAGTCAACTGAATCTATAGTGTCCCAGGGGATCATCTGCCGTACGTGGCGTGACTTGCCCCAAGGACTAACTTATCTGTCAGGTGTCTGAACGTGCTTGCATACATCTAGTGGCCCATTAAGAGAGAGAGAGGAATAAACAAGCACTCTAGTATGAGAACAGTGAAGAAAGGAATTGATGTGCCGTATATATTGCAGCGCAGTTCCTCCGCACTGCTGTATAGGGCAGCTTAGTGATCGTATATATAGCAGTCCCTGAACTGCGAGAAGTAGTAGACATCTATAGCCCAAGAACGAGAATAGAGTGCGCTCAGATGGAACAACACATTAACGCAAGCTTGTGCCGCACCGTTAGCTCTCACGTCAAGTGACAGGTATGGTGAAAGGGAGGGCCGTAGTCAGATATACCGTGAGAGACATTCTTGCACGGAGGTTGTCTCTGGCTGCTATGGGGCAAGACCCGGCCGACCTCTTGCATGCCGAAAATGTTCTCACCCCGGAGTTTCGAAGGTAGCAACAAAGAGATGCAGCAAGGGGCAAAGGACCCAACCGACCAACCAAACAGGCCTTTACTTCACTCTAAGATCAATGGCTATACTGGCCAGCTCGGCGACCGCGACGACGTCGCGAGCATTCTTGCACGAAGCGTGTTCGGAGCCGGCAGCGTCGGCGCCTGGTCGATAACCAGCTCTGCACGTGGTATAGCTGGCGTGCGTGTCCGCATGGATGAGAAATGCACCGAAGAGCGCGCTCACGCACCATTGGCTTAGTTTAGAGTTGCGTGTGCGATGGTGAAATTGCGGTCTTACACAGTTTAACTGCGCAAGCGTGCTATCTTTCTTTTTTTCGCGTTTCTTTCCTTAGGCAAGAGAAAACTAGATTAGGATTCTAGCTTTCAAACAGTGAAACTTTAATACACAAAGGCAGCACTATATGGCCACCAGAAAACGAGCAGCCTATATAAGTCGAAAGTTGTCAACAAGAAGTGATGACGTACACAAGTCTTCACACGCCTGTACCAGAAATGTTCTGACGCCACGTATGTTTAAATATATCGTAACTGCAAACATAATATGCTACAATGCTGACATGGAACTTTTCCAGCATTGCGACTAACTGTTTCGTTAGGGTCGGTTACCCGTGGTGCAAGCGCATACTTTTTTTACTTCTCTCTCTCTCTCTCTCTCTCGTTCTTTAAGTAAGCAAATGAGTTTCGCGTAAGTCCGCAAGTTAGAGCAAGCTTTATGAAAAGAAACGATGAACGTCAACTACCACTAAAACAGTTTCTTTTCTAACTTTTCCTGCGGTAAGAAAAATAGTTTCGAATAGTAAGCTTAGGTTTCAATTTCGCTGAAAGGCACTCTAAAACGTCAGCACTAAGCCAAGAAAATAAGCGTGGACGCGAAGCTTTTGCGAACGGTTTGTTTCCGTCCGATGACCTGGCGTGACAGAGATGTGCCATGGTCCGCATCTGGGCTCCCTCAAGGACAGCAAGCGAGAGTGCTCGTAGAAGCAGAGGGCAATGCCCGTGCACGCTACCCAATCTCGGCGCGTGCACGCCACGGATTTCGCGCACGCGGCGTCTCGGACCTGTAGAGTCGCCAGCCTCTTCTACTCACAATACACGCATATCATGTGAGCGCATGCAGGGTCGAGAGAGAAAGACAATAGGATAAGTCAGAAGCTTAACCAGGAGAACACTCGGTTTACTACCCTTTAATGAGGAAGATAGACGACGAAGAGAAAAAGGAAAACCGACATCTTCGTTTACATGAAACTCGACGCGAGCGGGCCGAATCGGGAGTCGCCGGATGGCTTCGGACCGATGCGACCGTGTTTACGTGCATAACGCCTAACGGTTCGAGTGAGCCAAATCCGCCCTACGGCGCACTTCGTAAACGGTGTTTCGTATCAGTATTTTATTCCGAATAGCATTCTCGGCTTGCCAGAGTAGCTTTGTTTCCGGCTATCTAACTATCCAGCTATCCGCCTTTCGCACCAAAAGTATGGGCAGATCCCGCAGATAGCCTAGCCTAAAATGTGGGCCGATCTCAAAGGTAGCGCTGTCTAAAAAATTGTGGGCTGTTCGCGTGGGTGTGTACCACTGGGTATCTCTGCAATGCACCTGCATTTGAAGCCAACCTATTTCACTGGATGCCACGGAGTACGCGCGGATTTCACGGCGGCGCCACCAGAAGGCGCAGCGTGGAAAGAGCGAGGGAGGAGACCGGTTGCGGCACACGCCTGAAACATGACGCGTTTCGGCTATTCGCGATAGTAATCGTAGATGAGGTCTGGCCGAGTTCTTTTTGTTTGCGCTGTTTACAAAGTACATCACTGCTGAACGCCAGTGCTGACAATGCTGAACGCCACGGCGACTGCGCCGGTTCTCCTCCTCGCACTGACGAACGTGACATGCCAGCAGAAAACGTTCTTGCTGCCGTGAAGACAGCGTCGCAATGCCACCACGACGACGCCAACGGCGGCCCAGGAGACGTGATCCCCTGCCGCGGTTGTTCTCACCTACGTTCACTGCATGGATGCGGGCCGCCTAATTGGCTCCAGCCTAGAACAGGGAGCCTATAAGGAGTCCCTTGAATATTTTATACGAGGCGCTTTATTGCTTCCCGCCGGATCTCCAGGGAGCATTACTCCGGCTGAGTGCACAAGAAACGCCGGTCTATTATAGCTGGCGGAAGCGCGGCCTTAAAGGAAGAAACCGGCAAAAGCAAAGCAAAAGCCGTAATCGGTTAGCAGAAATAATAATGACAATGAAAAAAAAATGCACAAGGCTCAACCATGTGGTAGATAGTAAAGCGGGCTTTCTAAAGCCAATGCTCTGTGCGGGTTGCTGTTTGCCGCTTTCAAAAATGCGCACGCTCAGGTGACCACTGAACAACAAGAACAACTACTGCAAGAGTTACGGACGTGACGTTCGCATCCAGTTTACAGTTATTCCACGTTCAGTGGATTCCGCACGATTTAATGCTCCGCGTGATCTGCAGTTTGCCCAGATTTGAAGAAGAAAGATTTGTGAGAACTCGCCCGGAGTAAGCTCCACCGCAGTGCGAACCAACGGTTAGATTGCCGCTGCCATCTCCGCCTACTAGGGAACGTGCGCGGAAAGAACGCCGTTTACTTGCTCGATAACACGGCCTTTATCAAACTATCGTATCTTCCGTGGTGGGTTATTCGTTATGGTTATTTGTTTTTGGCGTATCCGGTCTTACATATAATACTAACACTATGCCAGACGTTATTGTATATTGCTCTTTCTTTCTCTCTCCAACACACAGGCTCACGCACGCACGCAAGCACGCAACTCGTCATTCTGACAGCAGAAATAACAAACGGGAACTCTTGCAGAAGCCATAAAATAATTTTCCACATCGTTTGTTGCTTATCAGAAACTGTTAGACTCACGTATTAGCATTTCCTGCTGTGCATGAATTATATATACGAAGCATATATTGCAATCATTACAAGAACGCTTAGCTGTTTTGTGTTCATATATTGCGTCCTGGCTCGGTCTGAGCCAGGGCGCAATCGGAGAGTTTACGGGGCCAGGCATTGCGCATCCGTCTGGGACTACCCGGAAGTGCTTCAACTTCTGCACCGATCGTGCTTTCCAGAGATCATCCAATCCCAGCATACATCGATGTTGCTTTTCTCGCTCAGGACGCACATTGGATATTCTTCCCGCATTCCCGACCACCACTTGGCCCATCCTCACAACGACATTGAGCGAGATTTTCAGAAGTTATCGCCACTCATTAAGACAGTATTCCATCAGGATATTCGCCAGCAGCGAGACGTTTATCTCCCTTGTGGTTTCTCCACCAGCCACAGGTGCGCCTCACTATACCTGGGATCACTTAGAAAGCCCCGATCACCCAAGAAGTCTTGAAACAAACGACGCTTCTATTATTGAATTAGACATATGAGGGTCGAATGCACATCTGCATTGATGGATCGGTCTCGTCCACCAGCTGAACCGGTGCCGTTGTCATTCTGGCTACGCTTGTCACAGTGAAATTTAATTTGTCGCATATAACGACATCTGCAGCGGTAAATCTTTCTGCCCTGCGTGCTGCTATACGTGTCCTACAAGAGCGATCACCCAAATGGGCTATATGGCCACGGCGGCCGCATTTCGATGGGGGCGAAATGCGAAAACACCCGTGTATTTAGATTTAGGTGCACGTTAAAGAACCCCAGGTGGTCCAAATTTCCGGAGTCCCCCACTACGGCGTGCCTCATAATCAGGTCGTGGTTTTGGCACGTAAAACCCCATAATTTAATTTTCAAATGGGCTATATTTTGTGACTCAAAGGCAGCCCTTCAGAGTTCGCAATTTGTCCTACACCACAGGACTTACGAGCAAATGGTACAAGAGATAAGAAATGGTCACCAATAAGATGGTGAGAAAGGACACCACATAATATTTCAGCGGCTGCCGGCACATATATACCGGCATTACTGGTAATAACCACGTGATTCGACGAGGTGACTCGGGCCGCCCATGAAGTAACCCGAGTGGTTCCGTTCCTACTACGAAGAACCGACGCTGCAAGTAAACTTTATTTCTTGGCTCGCAATATCACGCACCATTATTGGTCGTCTCCTAGTTCCTGGGAGTGTCGCCTACGTAGACAAACCTAATCCTTCTTTATAGCTGCAACTACCATAACGAATTTCCCGCTCCAATGAAACGTCATTATATATCGAGTATGATATACAAAGTTACAAACCCTCTGGATCGGTGTTGCATTCACGAAAGCGTACACGTTCCTCATTGGAATGGCCGACTCACCTACGTGCGAAACTAGCGGGACCGAAGAAACCCCGAACACATCCTGTAATGTTTATTCACGTTATTACGTCCAGCGCCGCCCTCTCCGGACAGTCATTAAACCGGCCGGACTCAAAGCCATCTTCAGAAACCAAGATTCTCGGACCATGGCGGTGCGCGTCGCTGGCGCATAAGCTCACGAAGGCGTTGCTACAATACTTTAGTACTCGACAGGTCTCTGCAACTGTTTGTAGATTTGGCGTGATTCTTCAAGTGAGCGCGCGACTAGTCCTCTTTCTCTTCCCTTCTTTCTCTCTTTTCACCCCTTTATCTCCTCTCTCCCAGTGCAGGGTAGCAAACCGAACGTGTTCTTGCTTCTCTCTCTCTCTCTCTGGTTTATTCAAAGGCGTGTTTCTTGTAAATCAACATCACTCCCATGCACCAGTGAACACTGAGAGATAGCCTGCCCCCCCCCCCCCCCCCCCCCCCTTCCGCCTGATATGCCGGCACTAGCTTCCTTGCGTGTTGCGCAAAAAATTAGTGCGATGACAAAATGAGCGCACAGTGAGCGAGACCTGCCTTAGACTATGGTGAAGGCGTAGCTGAACACCACCAGCTTCACTGTACGCCTTCGAAATCACAGGCACAGAGGTTTACGACTTCTTCTGAAACTACCGCGAAGAATTGTATTCACGCTAGAAACATTAAGCTCACCTAATAACATGAAGGGCGTTTGAGTCTGGCGCTTTGTAGCTTTCCCATTGCACGTTTACTTAATGTGTGTAAATAAAAGCACTGAAATTACCGAGGAACAAAAGGCCTAGAGTTCATCGTGTGTTTTGTCAAGCAAGGTTGGAACAGGAAATTCCAGCGTCGTGGTTTTTTTCCCCCCCCAAAAAGCACGCCCCACCATAATGGGCGTCGGCAAACGGCGCCATGGCTTCAAGTTGATTGGTATACTCACCGTGTCATTTACCCCGCGCACCAAGCTGCCTGATAGTCTTGCCAAAAAATATTTAAAAAAAACAGGAAAAAGAAAAAGACAATGGCTTGTCCCTAAATACAAAGAAATAACTGTCTTGCGTTTTTGTTTTGCTCGACGAGATATCTAGGGCGCGATCTAAGTGACAAGAAAGTCGTCATTAGAGCGTACTTTCTCTTTTTTTAGCTGTTTTATTTTTTCTTCACATCGCCCTACAACGTGCTGAAGGGACTTTAGGGCTTCGCTTCTTACAGCATCGCACCCGCCTTTCCGCCGAAACGCCTTAGTCGGATAGGCAGCACTTTGCTGGGATTGCTTGGGACAAAGCTCAAGGCATCGGGGAGGAAAATTGAGAGTAATGCGCGGGCTCATTCGCGACCACGCACGCGGGTTCCTACGACGCTTCATTAATGCAGGGAGTCCAAAATTTAAGAAGAGTGTTTTCTTGCCGGTTTAGGTTCACAGTAAATGGGCAGTCGCACTTTATCTTGACATTATCCGTCTCGTTCTGAACCCTCCTCGGGCTGTATTTTAAGCTCTAAGTAGAGCCATTTGACGTCTTAACAAGTCTCCGGGAGCCTGGCCTTTTAAATCGCCCTAGGGAATCGGAAATTGGTAGACGCGTTTACAAGATCTCGAATAGCCTCTGACAATTAGGTTACGGTCGTGTATAGGGTTCGAGTTTCAATAGGGTTGGTTTTATGTGAGCGGATCAAGTAAAATCGTGTCGACACGCGGCGGCTGACGCTATACCAGCAATGCAGACAAGTTGGGCAGTGATAGGAACTGTTGCGTACTATAAAGCAACAGGCACGCAGTTTGTTTTCATTTTGACTTCGTTCATTCGGGGTTGTGTGCACAAACTTTCAGTCGACGGCTGCCTTGCCTCTTAGTAGTAAGTAAGGTACTACTATAGTAAATATGGTCACTACGATCTGTGCCCTAACTATGGTGCGTAGACCACAGCTACCACGGACGACCATACGCACTGCAGCAGAGGGCCAGGTGCAGGTGGTGGCCATGACCACTACTTTAAATTTTCTGGGTGAATAGAGAAAAACATAGAGATATTGCTTAATGAAGTCTGGAGAAGTTAGCACAGTCTCGCGTGCTACTTGTGGTTACGTGGCGACAAACGCACGCATACACCCACAGAACTCCAGTATGCACACTCGAGATAGTTTCGAGAGCGTGATTGAGTCCCCCGTCCAGGAGCGAAGTCAAACTCGCCTTATATGCGCATAGCTGCTCGCGCCAGCGATTCCTCACCAGGTAACTAACGCGTCCCAAAACTGAAGGCACGAGTCGCGACGTGCATTACGCGCCATGATTGACGTGACACAGTTAACTAAAGTACATAGGAAGTCCATTAAACTAGAGTAACAGAGGGAGACCACGACACCTGTGCCATTGTCTCCTACAAAAGTTACTACATAAACCAGGCGCCAGTATATACGGGAGCTGCAAATATGCGGTGCAGACAGCGTGTTAATGATGGGCTGTACATGGATTAAGCCTAAAATTAGTCGTGCTGGCAGCAAACGTCTTTGTAAATTTGCAAACTGAACATCTTCGACAAAAACATTGCGTTGTGTACGTGGGCAAGGACTGACTGCCTTGTTGTGTGTAGGAAACCGTGGGTACTTGGAAATCTAGAAAGATAAAGCGTATTAAAAACGTCACAATGATGTCTGAAGCCACAAAGCACGAAGTTGAGTCACATCCACGTACTTTACCCATCATTCCAGTGGTATAGCCGAATGATCGCAGCGCCCGGGTTTCCTCTAGTGATTTCAGTATAGGAAACTCTTATGACCTTTGCATACTCACTTGTCGTGGACTTCCTGGTAGAAGACGCGGAAGTGGAGCGCGTCTTCCTCTTCCTGTTGGTCAGCAGCGTCAGCAGCAGCGGGGTAGCGGTACCGCCAGCGCACGAGCACGGCGGGAGGACTCCAGCGCACCAGCACGGCGCTCACGGGGGCCCACGGCTCCTCCTCCTCCGACTCCTGCTCCTCCGGCCGCACAGCGCTCGTCGTTCGCTGCAGGGCGGCTGCAGAGAGGAGAACGGCACGGGGTTATAATGGCTAACTGGCTGATGACTCACTAAGGGGGGCTGAAGGAACCTTAAGCCGAGCGCTGACAATCCAGCTGGTTAGGCAACAAAACGACCCTGATCAATGAATGAATGAATCAATCAATCAATAAATCAATCAATCGTCAAATTTTCGGTTGATCACTCAACCATGTTTGCCGATGGTGTCATTAATCGATAAAGTGTGCTTACTTGCTCTGTAAACTAGCGGCCAATATCGAAAAGTAAAAAAAAAATCGCCGACGATTACGATTTTCCCTAATGCGAAATTTTAGCGCAGCTCTATACGTGTTTTCATTTCGCGATGTAATGGCTGGCGCGGACAATATGTCTCGTTCGGCACGTTTCAAACGGTGCGAAGTGTGGCGTGACTGCCTCTCTAATCGGGAGATCGCGAGAGACAGCGCGGGGGTGACGCGCGAGTGCGATTCACAGCAGCCACCGCAGACAGACCTCCGCTCATGCAGCGCTTTGTTTCCATACAAACGACGCGCGATACTCTGGCGCCATCTCGTAGCCATTGTCTCCGCAAAGCCCGTCTTGTGCGGCGCTACGCATTTATTCTCGCGCTTTGGCCACGCCCTCCTCTTCCACTTTGCTCCTCGCGCTCTCTTCGCTATCGCCGTCTTTCATCTCCCGCTGCGCTCCGCCCTTCACCCTTCGCTGCGCTCGTTCGCTCGGTTACGAGGGACAACGCCGGCACTCGCCGCAGGTGCGAGTGCCTAAGAGCTGCGCTCTAAAAAGCGGTGCAAGACGGCGAGGACAGGAACACAGACTAAGACCTGATTCACGCAGCCTGAAAACGCGCCCGTCTCAGTTACCGTCACGGCACTGGCGTCCGTCATGAGATAAACGTTCTCTCGCGGGTTCCTTCTCAAAAATGGCGCGCCGGTGACGCTGGCCGGTGCTCTTAACGACGTCCCATACTTGAGGAGAAATCGGCGAGGAAACGCTGTCTCATGATGGACGCCGGTGACGAGACGGTAACGAGAGGGAGCGTTTGACGGCTGTTTGACTATAGCTTGACTAGCTGTGACGGCGTTTGAGTTGCCAAAAACAAGATTCTGCTCGCGTCTACGGCTCCAAAAGAAGTTACCACGCGCCATCGAAAAAGGGAGTTAACAGAGCCTACAGCAGCTGTTAATGGTTATTGCAGTCAAAGGGGCGAGGACTGGTGGCAGACAAAACTTTTTATGCTGAGTGAGAAACGAAGTATTAACTGTTGACATAGAAGGTGGCGCGGTTTTGCTACTGAAACTATGCTATTGGTACAATTGTAAACGAACACACATGTAGAAAAAATTCATTTAACAGCATTGAATCAACATATTTTAAGTGTTTGAGCAAGCTCGTCCAAATCAGCCCACGATGCAGCGCCAAACAGTTGCACCGTGTAAACAACGCGATCGATCAAACCATACAAGGCTGGTAGACGCACAATAGTGAGCAGGAAGGCGACACGACGAACGTGCTTGGTGCCGCGGTCACGTTTGTCGGGCTAGCTGCGCAGTGTTCGCAGGGACGCAGAGATGCTGCGAGGAAAGAGAACAACTCCAAGCATAGCAACTGCTATGTTGCTGGGCTTATACGGTTCAAAAAGGACGCGGGCCTGCATTGCGATGTGGAATATGGGCAGGAAAACGGCCGGCCTGTGCGTGCTGCCGCAGTGCAGTCCATGACTATTCGAGTGAAAGCAGCGGAAGGAGGAGCAGTATAAATGGTACGTGTAGAGGATATATATATATATATATATATATAATATGAGGGGTCATGCCCTGCGTTATAGCGTGTGTGTTTACAAAGACACTGCTTGTCCGTCGTCTCGCTTGACATTGCGGGACGCCACGTACCGTCGAGTCACGAACGTGGGAGTGCAGAGACTTTAGTTTGGGTACGTGACCGCGTCTGAGAGAAGCACAGCTGCTGAGGCGCGCACGACGGCTTTTGCGTTACTTTCAAAAAAAAGCAAACAGAAAAGAAAGAAAGAAAGAAAAAGTTTAAATAAATAAAAGATGAGGTGTCTCGACAGTTCTTTTTGATATCTTAGAAGGTGCTCTCTATCATTGACGCTTACATCGTAAAACCCATAGTTCAAGAAGAAAGCTGATTAACCACCCCTGACTAGGTAAATCGTACTTATCGTAATGAATACTGGCAGACTCTCGAGAGTAATACTGGCAGCGCAGTGTTGGAATAAAGAAAAATAGAAGAAATATTATATTTTAAAATTTCTGTTTGTGTTTCCATCTTTGTTGGGGGAATCGTGTACTTTTCAACGAGATTACATCTTCAGTGGGCGCTTCTCGTTGACATTTGCCAAATGGTTAGCTGTACATACGCACAGCCTACGCGAAAAATATACGATAATTGCACGAACACCGTCCAGTATTCAGTGTGAAACAATTTTCTGGCAATTTCAGGCACTCGTTTCTCGCGTCCAGAATGAGTGAAAATATGTTTGCACATCCGTCTACATTTAGCTTGCCGCCTATAGCTTGTAAGTAAAATGAGATAGGCAAAAAAAGTAGAGTTCTGGCTACGCGTGCAGCTCGCCGACGTCGTACGTAATTGCTCTGGGCCGCCGTGAGAGTGCTCTCTGGAAGAAGCCTTGCAGAGAAGACCACCTAGTAGGATGAGGGGCAGAGGTGCGGTGCGTACATGCCTGCGTGTAAAAAAAAAGGGGGGGGGGGGACGGAGAGTAGGAGAGGGGAGGTGGAAGCTCTCGAACGCGCAGCCAGAAAGGTATCCAGAGGCACGTAGGCATGCAAGATTAAATGAGTACGTTTACTACGCCGCTAAGCCGAGGAATTTTCGCGTTTGTGGTGGCGGGTGGACGGCGCGCCCGTGCAAATACGCAGAGCAGCTGGGTTCGGCGGCAAAGCGAGCGCGCAGGGTTAGACTTTGCTTGGCAGTCCGTGGTCTCTCGCGGGAATGCAGTCGACGCATTCCGGGCCACCTGACAGTGCGCCCCGGTGCCGCGTTGTATGGTGTTTCGCCTGCCGCTTGGCAGCAGCACGCGTCTAACGTCCGCGGTCTCACTTTAGGTGGACGTCATTCGGCTCTTTCGCGCTTTCGTTTGCCTGATAGTTTGTGGAAGGTGCTGTCAATTAGCGGCCGTAATGCGTAAGTTCTTTAGCAGGCGTATTTTGTGGCGAGCAACTTGATAACCGCAGTTGCCAAGCGCGCGGAAGCGTTTGGTAATGAACTAGACCCGCAGAGCGCCGCCTCTCATGGAATGGAAACGAACAACCTGCTGTCACAGTCTCACTGCCCACTGGATACTAGAAGATCCACTCATTAGTGCCAGACGAAGCACCTGGCGCGATGCCTTGTGCGCGTGAGGGCCATCTCTCCTAAAATAACGAGCCCTGAAAGCCGGCCGTTATAAGGGACGTACCTTTTTTCTGCGCAGTGCTGCAGCCAACAAGCGAGAGCACGTTGTATATAGCCAAATAAAGATTCATTCATTCATTCATTCATTCATTCGTTGTCCCACAACTATAGTGCCAGCTCGAAAGTTGTTTGCGAAGTTTATGGTCCCAATGGACTACATACACAACAGACACAACGGATAAAGATCGACCTTTTGGGCTTCTTTAACGTCCATGCAAAACTCGATACCCTAGCACTTAACGTTTGCCTGAATGAGCGGGACAAGCCTCCGACATGATTGGTCTAGTGACTTTGGCACGAGGAATCAAACGGATTTAAATCAGGACACTACTTAAGTTCCTGCTTGATGCGATTTTATTCTGCTGTGCTCTAAAGCATCCGAAATACGTAAGTAAAAAGAAAACTGCAGCCTTTTTCTAATATATGGGAATAAATTAGACGCACATACTTTTTCTGAATATTCTCGGGATTACTGCATCTCTCTTCATTAACAAGCGCTTGTCGAGAAGCGAATAAATGATGGTGCTCAGAAAGAAACAAGTATGCCGTCTCACTCTTTGAAGGCAGCACGAGAGGTGTGGACGCAGGTTCACGCAAGAAAGAAATAAGACACCGTCCTCGCCGGTTTTGTTCTTTTCAAGGTATCGAAGCGAAGGCGAAGTCATCTTCAAAGAGAGATGCTACGTGACTGCTTGCCGGACGCTTTGAAGTCCCAATAAGTCGTAATGAATATATATATGACATCATCATTCGCATTAGGTACGAACGTGCACGTTCCTGAAGGAGGAAACCAACGGAAGGAACACTTCCTGGATTTATTCTGACCGCGTACGCGCGGCGCATGCTGGCCGCTTGCAAACATTTCACGGCAGTCTCGACTGCATTTTCTGTTTTTTTTATTCGTAAAGACTTGTAGTTTAAGCGAAGTAATGAAGATATATGGGGGAATTTTGTTTCCCAATCATGCGCAGAGTAGAGAGCTATGTATGCCCAGCCCGTATACTATGGCCGTTTCCGGAATACCAGAACACCCAATGACAGCAGCACTGGTAGCGGTACGTTGTGACGCATCTTATTTTATTTTTTTATTTTTCGTAGAGTGCGAAGTGTTAGGAACGATTTTGTGTGTGATGGGTGTCCTCGCCGAAAGGAAAGACAACGTCAGTGTATGTTAATGATTGTTGCTCCCGACACCTTTACACTCTGCTAAGCAGAACATGGTCGTTGCAGTTATAGTTTTGTGTGTTATAGTTTAATTCAGCATCAAAAGGTGGCCCCACTAGTCCTTCGCATTTTCGGTATTTTCTAAACGATACTAGTTTACGAACAGGCTAAAACTCGTTTTAGTTTGCCCGTAAGGGCATTAAGCTTGTGCAATATCAGAACACCGGATAGATAAACATGTTCAGCAGCGTTGCTGGTGCCGGCGTGTGATGTTAGTCAGAGCACAGGAAACGGAGCATGCAACGAGCATGTTCTACCTTCTGGTACTAAGGCCTCGACAGCAACATACATCTCTGTACAGGAGGTTTATTTTTCATTGCTTCTCTTCTGCAAGAACAGTGACACAGCATGAAAAACGTTTGCCAGCGCGTCTGTGGCCGTTAGTTCACGTATGTGGGGTTCCGGCATTCCGTAAACTACCATACGTTTACGGACAGGCAAAAGTTATCTTAGAGCTGAGTCTAACGGCTACGACGCATGTAGAACTGATTCGCAAGAAGTAAATGTCAGCGTAAGGCCAGAAGAAAACATGATCAAAGGAGGCTTTTTTTTTTGTTCGGAGACCTGAATCCCTTGTGAGAAGGACACCCCGACGAAATGCCAATGTCGTCGTCAACCCTTGGCAGCGGCCTTCGTCAAAACGGGCGCCGGGGCGCATATTGCACGGGCCGAGCCTGACAGCAGAGGCACGCGGTATGCATGGCGCATCGGCTCGGCCTCATGATTGCCTTGCCGAGAACCCCGGGGAATGGTATTGCACTCCCATAAGTGACTGACGCTATATTTTCAGGAGCGGTATATTGTGGCTTATCACTGCACTGCAAGCCCCGTGTACCGCTTTCTATACATAGAAAGAGACACTATATCAACAAATAAAAATAAAAAAATCGTCGGCCCTTCCAATCCGCGAAGATGGTTAACCAGCGAAGCTGAAACGCGCGGCTCCGGTGTTTATCACTGGGCTAATTCCCGAGGGCTCATTAAAGTATTTCTTAAGTTACGAGGTTACTCGCACGTTCGGCTGCGACGGAGAGAACGACGTCACTGACGGTATGCCCGCAGTCCGCCGTTGTCGCTTGCGTTCGATCTCGGCGAGTTTGCTTGGCGGCGTGGTTAGCATGCAGCATTCGCCCGCAATTGCCGCTTGTGATTCTTCGAAATGAAATTGCTTCAAAATTAAAAAAAAAAACACGGCAGATCCCACGCCCTGTGGGAATCGATATTATGCGAAGCAGTGTGCCGGCAGCCTACCAAGTGTACGAAATGACCATGAGAGCATCAAGACGTAGGCGGCTGTTTCATGACCTACACGACACGCATGTCATGACCTATCATTTATGTCCGAACCCATTTCAGTGGTTTTTGATTGTTAATATTTTTTTGCTGAGTCACTGTCATTTCTACTAAGGCATGCTCATGACTATGACATCTGTACTTGTCCTTTAGTGTTTCCTTCACTTAGTGCCCATGTCCTATCCCATTCCAGTGGTTTTTGAGTGTTAATCATTTTTCGCTGAGTCAATATTTTTGCTGAGTCATTCTCATGACTATGATTTCTACCATCATCCTTTAGTGTTTCCTTCACTTAGTATCAACTTCCAAACGCATTTCAATGGTTTTTGAGTGTTAATCTTATTTCGCTGAGTCATTGTCATTTCTGGCTGCGTCATGGCCATTATTGAGTCATTTTTGTATTCTGCTGTCATTATCATTACTATCATAACCATACTTGCACCCATTACCATAAATAATTCTCGATTCTTTGCCACTTTGGGTGTTTCTTGACCCATGAGACCCCCAAGACGCAGGCGGCTGTTTCATGACCGACATGACATTCATATCATGACCTATCATTTATGTTAGTCATGCATTCTTCTCATACTATGCCAATTTTGGTACATACCAAGTTAACTAAACTAGCATGAGAGCACCAAGACGTAGGCGGCTAGATAGACAGATACTCTCAAAGTGGCAAATGTTCGCCAAGAAATGCTTCGCATTTAATATGTCCGTTACGTGAGACAATGAATATGTCATAGTCCCTTAAGCAATGGCTCATAACCCCGTAAACGCGGCCTCCCCATTACGACGACAGAAGAGAAGGGAAATTCTACGCTGGAATGATGAGCGGCAACGCAGCCAGCTGTGGAAGAAGACGACGACGACGAACGCGGGAGCAGTGGCACGAGCGCGTGCCGAGCACGAGCGCAACCCGAGCGGCGCTAACAAGCCAGCTGCGGAAGAAGACAACGACGCTCGAGCCAATGCTGATGATGATAGTTTTCTGTACACAGGCGATTTCATCTAGCCATACACGATTTCGCCTAGACATATAAAGCTTCGCTCTAAAAGGGGACAGATGGTGTGACATGGATCTGTTGCACCTGACAGCACTGAGAAGTTATTTGACAGTTGTTCTACATATTCCAATTATTTGGAACAGAGCTCTTTCTAAATAAACGGAATTGTTTTCCAATAAAGTCCCAGCTAATAAGCGGTAGATTAATTGAAACCAGACTAAGAGTGCAGCAAGCACAGTCAGCACGACGGTAACAGAAAGAAAGAAGGCAGGTCCACGGAACTATATGTTGTGTCATCGGCGCGACTATAGCCTAAAACAATAGAACTAAAGTAGGGCCACACGGGTACTATGCTTTAATGAGGAGCATTCTTTGGCTCATAAAGGACAACTTGCGGTAGGTAGATTCCTGTCTCGCATCGTTTCAGAAGTTGTAAAAAAAAAAAGGAAAATGTGTCTGACGGTCGGATTGAACCTCTAACTAGAGGTGGTGGGATCAAAGCACGAGTCTAACCATATGCGCACATGCGTGCTAGAGCACATACTCCCGAGTAAGTTTCAGTCACTGCCTTTCTCGTGCGTCGCGTCGCTTAACAACAGCTACTTTTCCCTATTGTTCTTTTGTAGAGAGGGATAGAGAATAAAATCTTTTTTGGAGGGTCAAGACTCGGTCGACCCTTCTGCATAAGGTGTTCAGCTTGCCGGGGCATGAAAAAACAACCGAAACTCCCGCCCTGTCGGCGGCCTCCAACGTAGTACAACGTGGTCCAACGTGGTCCTTCACGCATCAGTTCACCAACCATCTAGTTATTAGACAAGGAAGTCTCGTATCTGCAAACTTACACACCTACGCCCACCTGCAACCTCAAGTCGTTCTTCTCATACTTATCACGCCATTTATGTTTCGCTCATGCTTCTCCGCCTATAGATTTCGCGCTCGCGCAATAAACATACCGCAGGAAGTCAGCGCCGGTGTCGTGTGCTCCTTTTCTGTGTCCCGTTCTTGCGCCGTTTGCTGAAGTACGGGTAAATGTGATTCCCGCTTGAGGAGACGTTTTCGCTTGAAGGCGGCGTCGGCCACTTTTTTTTTCCGGCGTAATTGCGTGTAATGTCGTCGCAAATGCTAGAAGCAAAAATGAAGAAAAATAATATCCAAGCAGGCCTACGCAATGAGTACGTATTTAGCGCGCCTCCGGACGAAATGAAATATAAAAAGCAAAGGAATCTAACAGAGACTTTGAGGAAATGGCATGCTTGTTGTTGTTTTCTCTTCCTTCTTCCAGCGCAAATGCGGGGTGTACTTGAGTTTTATACTCTTTTAGGCGTCCTTCGTGCGGTTTCCTCCGGGGCAGAATGAATAGACCGAGATCCTCTTGCAGTCTTTATACGGCCACGCTGCTTTTCGAAATGGCCTTGTAGAGCTCGTGGGGAGTGGTGGGTTGCGAAGGAATGGGCGCTGTACCGGCGGCGCGGCCCGACTACCGTTGCTGTGGCGTGCTTAAGACCCGGAGGGGAAACGGGAGAGGTGGCCGGCGTGAAGGGAGATGGGGGAGGCGAGCACAGAGTCCGCGGCCCTCTCGTGAGCTTCGGCAGTGCTTCATTCCGCCTTCGCCCTGACATGCCAAAGAAAGGGCGCCTTGTTCGGGGCCACGCGGCGAACAAAGATAAAAGGCGGCAGATGGAGCATCGCCTGTCCCTTATGGCTTATGAGAGGGAGAAAGATAAAGGGTAAGAAAATTATGGAATCCTACGCTCCGAGCTTGGAATTCGCTTAGATATCTGAATTCTTCCTTATTACTTGCTCGCACCGGCCTGATTATATACCGACCTCAAGAACTTCCCAAGATGTGCGGCGGGATGCTAGTGCCTATCTTTGTCAGTGTGTGTGTACACGGAGAGAAAAAAAAAAGAAAAAAAGAAAACAGACATGTACTGACTAGAACCCCTCGACCTTCATACAGCAGCAAAATTAGCCTCTGCATGAAAAGAGGCTCTGCCTAAGTTCGCCTTTAGAGGGGCCAATTTGCTGTTCGTTGAGCTTGCAGAGGAAATATTTCTGCTCAAGCTAAGGGCTTCCTTTTCCAGTACGTATGTGCTTTATTACGTTGAAGACTGCTCGGCGCTGTAAAGTATACAGTAATGTGTTCTCCACTAAACTGTACTGCACTCCACTGTTCCTTGGCTTCCGCTTTTGTGCAAAGATATAGCATCGATGTTGTACAGCGCTTCGGTTCTTGCTTAGATGATCTTGCAGCCCGTACCAAGCAAAAATGGCGTCGCTATAAACGTGCATGAGTACTGCTAGTTGTTGTAAACAGTTCTGATGTACGACAGTTCTTTGATTACTTTCGTCAAACTTACTTGGATGACAATGGCGCGCTTTCGAACTAATTGTTATGCTCAGTGGTCGACAGCACCCTCCGCTCTCTTCCCTGCTCTGGTCAATCGCGAAAATTAACGTTTGCTTGAATGCCGGTTCTGCACCACTCCATATTACGGCTCCTGCGTTCGAAAAATGCAACAGAGTTCCACACATTTTACTACAGGGTAGCTGCCATCGCTTCTTTTCATCAATTATTTCATTGTGCTCAATTTCTTTGCGGATACACATTCAACAGGATATGTTAAAATACTTGAAATTGAAGAAACACTTTCTTCCATCATGTTTTTTCCCTTCTATTGTTGCATTTTGTTCTGTATTTACTTTCTTGCATTGGGTTGCGCTCTTGCGGGCAGTAGTTCTATATAGAAAAGTCAGATGGCGCACTGAAGCACCATGTATGACAGTCCTCAGTGGCATGATAGAAAAACAGTTATGTCCGTGACGAAAGATTAGGAAGTCTAGGGCAGCCTTTGATATTTTTAGCCCGAGTGCCTGGCAGCCAGCCTGTCACGCACATACCACTCGGACTCGGCTGCGGCATCGAACCACCTCTGGAGTGCTGTAGTACGTACGTCTCGAAAGTGACGCCAGACACTGGCACCATCTTACCAGGGACAGCAGAACCGCATCATTTCTATGAAGCCGCAGGAAGCGTTTACCCGACGCTTCCCACCACTCGCCAAACCAAGCAAGGTTTGCTGTTATGCACAATGTCATATTGGAAAAAACCGAGGGCCCGTATTCACAAAAAGCTCTTGCGCATAGCTCTTTCGTTCGTAAGAGCAAATTCCAGCCAATCCTGAATCTGGGCATATTATTAGCGAAGAAAGCTGGCAAATGGCAAGAAGCACTTACGAACGAAAAGCTTTGTGAATTCGGCCCGAGATGTTCGCGTTTTGGACCAATCATAGCCGCCTTCTCAACTGCCCAGAACTGACAAGATGGCTAATTAGTCAACACGGGGAAACATGACAGCGTCCACAATGGCACCGCTGCAGATTTGATGAATGCTGCTCGGTACGTGCGTCTTCGTGATAAGTGAACATCAAAGCGAATTCTAAAGAAGTTCATAAAAATTAGCCTAAGTGAGTCCTTTCATTAAGAGTCATCAAATGTGGTCGAACAAGGGATGCGACATCCTTTGTTCGACCCCTGTGGGTAAGATCTAGGCTCCTTCTTCACGTTAACCTCCGGCTTGTTTGGAATTTTTCACTGCCATCAGCTTTCAAGCTTGAAATTAGTTTACATTGGAACTAATTAAGCCTGGTATTAGTTAGTGAATTAGTTCTTAAGCCTGGACAAAAACTACTGTGTTCTGCGAAGTCGGAGGGCAGCGGCTGAACCTCAAAGTGACATAGGACGTGGCGATTGCTGCTTCTTAGGGATGAAGGAGGCGTCGGCGAACCCCCCGTCTATTGCAGCTAATGCAAAGCGCTTCATAACTTTCTCGTAGACGCATTTATTCCGTCTCTCTTGAATGTACGAAAACTATAATGTTAGAGGAATCGTTGCAAAACAATATCGACGGCTGCTTGCTTGCACTTAGCCTAAAAATGGCGAAGTAACTTTAATTCTGTCATTCAGACAATGCGCAGAATACAGAAAATCACTTTATAGTATGTGCTCACTGTTCCCTTAACGAGTATGCATAACTATTACGCACTGTGAATGCGATTTTTTTTTTGCGCTGCGCGCAAAGAAAGCGAAATGTATGATTATTAGATTACAACTTTTTTCATGAGTTAGCGTTTCGAACAGTTCAAAACGGCGCCTCTCGTTCTTTTGCAAATACTCAGTGCCCAAGTATGCTCGCGCCATAGTGAGAATGGAGCGTCAGTAAATTGCGCTCTATATGAGCCTCCAAGCATTTATTAAAAAAAGTTCTAATAGTATGACCTGCGCTCGATATGCTTGAAGCGATCGATATACCGAGACACAGGATCACGAAACAAGCACATAAAAAATAGGGTGGAAACGAAAGGGGAACGGCGTAATCTCGCTATATATAACTGCTTTGAAACGAGTGCGAGGACAAAAAAAAAAAAAAAAGAGACAAGGGCAGGAGGGGGGACAACAGGCGCTCCTTGAAGCCTTATGAGATTTCAGCGGTAAATCGAGTTTTCTAGTCGCTGAAGAGAACAATTTTGGGTGAGTTCCACTACAGCTCCACAAGATTGCTTTCTCTTCTTTAAGTTTATTTTTTCTCCTGCACCCTTTCCTAACTTCTTGTGCCTCGCGGCAGCCATGAAATGTCTTTTTACAACGTCCCAAGGCCGTCAACAGGCGGGGGTGCTGAGTGGGCGTCGGAATACCGTGAGCGGCCGACTCGAAGGCGGAGCCATTGAACGTGGAACAATGGAGCACTTCGCGAGCCGTTACCCTAAACTTTTAAGAGTTCGCGTAAGCACCGTTATACTCCGTTTCATTATTCCCGTGCAGTACAGCGAAAGATAAGGCCCGTGTCAGTCTGTCGGTAAAGACAACCGGCTGATTGTTCCGGAGAATGGAAGAGGAGGGCTCGCTCATTGAACGCTACTAATCTTATCGTGAAGCTTCAATTCAGTAGGCGTCGCGCAATAGCCGATCAGTGGCGGTTAACGGAGGAGCTCTTCTTCTGCTTCTATTTTCTGGTTGGACGACGCGACCTGTAGCTTCCGCTGATGTGCATGGAATTGGCGATGGTGGAGTATAGGTGAAAAGGGCCTCGGTGAAAAGGCGCGCCGGCAACTGAAAAGTGGAAAAGGTAATGGGGTAAACGCCGGGGCGATGTGAGCTGCCGAGCAGAGAGTAAAAAGTGCCGTATAACGAAGCGTCTTACGCAAAAAAAACAAAAAATGGTAACCCAGAGTTGGTCCCTTTATATGCATAAGATTATGGCTAGATGGAAGGTCGTAAAGGTCATAAACAAAAGTGCTTAGTTTTTCAAGAGACGCAGCGAAGACGGGGTACGAAAGTGGTGCTACATTCGGTGTGAGTCTGCGCAGTGTGAAATTCCGCAGTGCCTTCGAATTCGACCACGTTTGCTCTTTGAGCCGATCAGAGAAGGGACTCAGCCACCCTGTGATCCAGTCAGAGGAGGAAAGATCGAAGAATGCAGGTTGAGTCGAGAGAGACGCAGTAACTTCATTCGTAAAAGGAAAATAAAATATTTGAAAGGAACCTTTTTGTGGCCCTAGGTATGTTTTATTCGTGAAAGCGATTTAAGAGTATAAGCTGACGAAGAGACGATTTGCCTGTACTGCAATAGTGTCGGTACTTCTCATTTGTTGCCATTCCTGAAGAAACCTTCGAAGAAGACGGGAGAGCAAACTTGAACGTCTACGATGGGTCTTGAAGCAGAGGAGTCTGCTTGTTGAAACGTTGGCTTCAGGCTGAGGCTTCCCTCTTTTGTCTGCCCACTGCTGGTCCCATCAAGCCTCCATCACCCTATGACCCCCTTCCCCTCTTTTTTATGTTGAGGAAGAGGGGGGTGACAAACATCGTTAAACACGGGACACGGAACAGAACAACGCTGCGCCGACTACACCAACGAAAACCAAACCAGTTGTGCGTCCCGTGACATGTGGAGCGCTGTTTGCTACCAAAACACGTTCCGACTAGCCCACCTAGTTATGTTGTTGCAGTGGACCCTTTGTTCACAATGGTTGTGTGAGACAGTTTGCATAAGCTGGGTTACCGGATTTCATTTGCGAATAAGTTCCAGATGGGCCACTGCTTCGCAGAATGCAGGCTTCACGTTTACTCTATGGTTGATTCCGTTGAAACAAAGAGCCTACAATGGTTATTTGGTTGCCATTTTCCTGTAGTTTGCATTGGACAGTATGCGGGATGAAAAAAAAAAAAAAAGCAAGGGAAAAAATTTCCCTGCCTTTGGTATCCGCCCAGTGTTACTCGACCCTTACTTGACCCTTTTTCGAAATGATGGGTTCTGCGCTTCTTTTCACCCAAACTGAATTCAGCAAAAAAAAAAAGAAAAGACGAAGCAAGAACCGAAATAAATCCTACTGCCTTCGATATCGGCCCAGAGCACTGCCCGAGGTAGTGACCTGTCAGGGTAGATATAATATGTGCAGTTGAGTACGGACACATATAGCAAGAGCACTTATATAATATAAATGATATACTCGCCTTAGTGTTGAGAAGCAGTTATGTCACAGAATGTTTTATACGCGACACATACGCACCAAGTAATACATAGATAGTCTACTAAAAAGCATGACAAAACACACTGGGGGCCCGACTCTCTTTCCAGTATTTTCATGTTATGAGCAGTTAATTTCTCTTGGAATTGACGATATGCAAAATCACGTGAGCAGTCTTTCGCACTCATCAAACTTTCCCTAACAAAAATTTCCGTGTCCCTGCTAGTAGCAATATTAAAGCTGAGACATGCGTACGCGTTTTGAAAGCTTTAACGGTGCGAGAAACGTAAGGTGGCAGAAATGACATCACCATTGTGCATGGTAACACCTTAATTACAATTCAATCCTGACGTTCATTATCATGGTTAGGTCAGAGGAGGAGTTCGGAGGATCGCACTTGCGGGCTTTGCATATCGTCCTATTTAGGCATAATGTTTCGCCGATTCGTTTACGTATGAGGGTGGTATATGGTTTATCGGTATCATTTTTAAACGTTGATCGTTGAAGTAGAGGAGTTCCCAGTACTTTAACTTTTTTCGCATGTGTTTCCGCGCATCATAATTTGTGAATGAAGTTGTACAAAAGCCCGAAGTGTCGTTTAAGGGGAGGCCTACTACGGGTTGTCTATTAACCTCTCTCACCGTCGTCATGCTTGTTAGTTCTTGTCAAACGTTGCCAGTTAGCGTGGATCCCTCACAACTTGGTTTTCTGTTTTTCTTTCTCCCTATGTTTTCTTTTACGTCAATCGTTCAAATAACTACGTGGTTTTTTCGCGTTACATCATATCCGACTCCCGTGTAAGTAATGGACCGCAAACAGCTCCGGCACAGCAGCAGAAGCAGCGGCGTTCAGATTGTCACATATGATCAAGCATGACTCGCTCCGTTTCTTTGTTGACAGTATTGTCTTCGCAACGGATAGTGGAAGTGACGATGAAGCAGAATAAAGAATGAACGTCTACAATCTGAGCTCCGCTGCTATATCCATATTTTCTCTTTCGACTGCGACGTACTTCTTTGCTTTCGCCGTGCTTGTAACAATATAACTCTCCCACCAAACGGTTTTTCATTTTTTATTCTAGAACAAAAAACGTGAAAGCAATTTACCGCTCCATCGCGCTGCACTTTTCTCACGAGGTATTTTGTACTACGTTCTTTTTTTTTCAATTTCTTAATCCGCAAGAGGAACGACACTGGGCTTACACCGTTTTGTTTTTCTCTCTTTCATCGCGTTCGCAGAATTGCTTCGCCCCATATATATATAATATATTCTTTCTTTGTTTCTTTCTAGCGAGGCACTTTGCTCAGAGACTTTGTTTAAACTTCTTTTGAGTGAAACTTATTCCTCGGAAAATAGGGCGCTCTGCGCGTCCCGTGGAACATCTTTTTTATACTCTTAGTTGGCGTATTCCTTACAACCCCTATTTTCGCATGACTTCTCCCCACAGGACCGATACGGAGCGAGTTTTAATCAGAGAGCTTTGACAGGGGGCTATATGGATTACTCGTGTGAAAATGAACGCACGACGTGCGTTATTTTTTTCTTTCCATTTTCATTTTTATACGAGTTTTTTTGGCGAGAACCAACGGCTCCGATAAGGTTTCTCACTTAGGTTTCCAGAAGCCATGCTTGGCAATTGAGCTGGCGACGTGCCGAATGGCTCTAATTTAATGTCTTATCATTGTCAAACTTTAAGCCATCTAGTGTGATAAAGAGAGAATAGAGAGAGAGAGAAAATTGCATTGCATAGCAGGGACAATTACTGTTTGGTTTGGTTCGAGTTTATTTTATCGTGCGTATCTCGTTCTTTTTTTTTCCCCCAGTAGAGTTAGTTGGTCCAGCGCAATTAATGGAATGAGACGTGGAAAAGTTCTGACGTGGTTCCCTTCGAAGCAAGAAACGTGTTAAAATCACTCTTTGCGCTGTAAATGTACAGGACTCAAGAAAGGACAGCATTCGATAAGATTAAAAAAAAGAAAAAAAGAAATATTACAGAGCACCAACGCCAGGTTCCTGTCTCTGTGTCATGGCCAGAGATGACGTAAGTAGTTAATCGCCGCTAAGCCCATGTTATTATTAGAAGAGCTTCAGATTATATTATTGCACAACTAAAGCAGATACAAAGACCGAAAGAGTCAGACTTTAGGTCAGGTGATGTAAACGCACTAAAGAAAGCTCACAACAGAGGTCACACAAAGCGCACTGCAACGTAAAAATTATTTAATCCGAAACCCTCCACTATACAGCGTCCCTCATAGCCCACTGGGCATTTTCGGGGCGTTAAACACAACAATTTCATTTTAATTTTTAACAGCGAAGCTGTTTAAGCCAGCTGTAATTTGTGGTGCGTGTCAAGAAACTACCAAGAAAGAAAAGAAACTTTCTTGCCGAGGCGGGATTCAAACCCGCGTACCCCCGGTCCCAAAGCGAGCGTCGTAACAGGCTATGCAGCCATGCTTGCAGAACAGGCATTTATGCGAAGCATATGATTGCGTTCGAGCGTCGTCGTCATCGTCCACAGCTGGCGCGTTCTTACGCTCGTGCTCTGCGAGGTGAAGAGGTTTTGCGCGCTATGAGAGTGAGTGAGAGAGAGAGAGAGAGAGAGAGACGCATTCACGGAGCGGGTCTCCTGGAACGCGGTGTCGGTGTTGCAAGCTGCGCTATGCAACGCGCAGTGACTGCCGTAAGTCCGAGACGCGCGAAAAGTAATTATCATCATCATTATTAATAAGATGAAAAGTTCGTGCGCACTTCCGCGGAAAATGCTAGGTTATGATCGCTCAGCTTCGCTGTTTCAAGCGTTGCGCGGCCGAGTGCAAGTTTCCTTTTTTTTGTCTTTTTTTTTAGCGGAGGCTTGCATGGTTGTACAATCTTTATGAAAAGGGGAGGAGGATGACAACTTTAAAATTTCTTTACTGTGAGAAAGTGGCTATTAAGGTATCACTCGTGGGTGTACTGACCAGTCACCCCGCCCTCCTCCGTGTTTTCTTGTTCTTTCTTTCTTTCTTTCTTTCTTTCTTTCTTTCTTTCTTTCTTTCTTTCTTTCTTTCTTTCTTTCTTTCTTTCTTTCTTTCTTTCTTTCTTTCTTTCTTTCTAGTACTGCGTTGACATGCGCCGTATTTCTTTCAATAATGGAGCTTTCATTTTCATTTTCTTCTGTTTTTTTCAAGTTTTTTAGTGTTTGAGTTTCGACACATTTGTGGGGGAGATGGGGGGCGGGGGGGGGGTATTTTTCTCGACGGCATTGTCCAAAAGAGACGGTGATGCGTGTGTTATTTTAGAAACGCCTTTCATCGGAAAGCCTCCAGGATGTCAAGAACTACCAAACTCTCTCATTTGGTGTTTTAAGTTTATTTCTTCACGCTTAAGTAGCGCAACAAATCGCCTATACCTCCTGTCAAACCCCAGCTTTCGACATACGTTCACATTCGGAATTCCTTTTGACACTGACATCTTTCCAAAATTTGTTCCCTCCAACCTCAGTTGGGACGTCTTTCCCGCTCGAACCCTGTAATTGTGGCAAAGCACGCTTTACAGAGAAAACGTAAAAGCAGCTGTTTCCTTCAGCAATGGGCGCGTGACAGCGGGTCTACCCGGCTGGAAAACGCTGTTTTCAACTGTTATCGGCGACCGCACCGAAGGATTGTAATTTCGTCTTCCCGCTATGTCTTCTGAGATATTTAGGTAGCCGAAGAAGGCCCTTCTTCGAGAAGTGAACCATCCGTGCTGTGCCAAAGACTGAGGCGTGACCGCCCCTGATGGCAGAGCCTCGTTGCCGCAAAAGAGGACTTCGGCTCGCATTGTCTTTTAATCCCTTTAAAACATTGTTTATATAGTTTCTCACTGCGAGCACTCAGTGCCAGCTTTGTGGTTGGAAACGAAAAGTGTGTGACGATAAAGTAGTTAATCTAAGCTGACAACTTGACAGCGTGGAAACGACAGTACAGGAGAGATAAGTGACACGATGGGCGCTGGTGCTATTCGGGTCAGCGAAAGCGTCGAACGAGAATTAATGCCATTTAAGTGGGTGCTTGACGGTGAACAAGATGGAGCTCGCGAAAGAAAGTCGGCACTAGCACACGCAGTCGAATGAATGCGCGCCCCGCTAACGCTCGGCAAATATGTCGCAGTGGCTCAGTGGCGATGGCGATGTGCTGCTGATCCCGAAGGCAGGGGTAGAATTACGCGTTAAAAATGGGTACACGTTACAAATGACCAGGTGCGCACACAACAGTGCTTGCAGATTTGCCCATGGCCTCCGATATTTGCGCGCGGCGGCTGCATTACACTTTTTTATTGCGATAGCAATTATATGGACACTTCAACCGGATTTCTGCCGTCGCCGTCGCCGTGAGGTTCTGTATAGATAAAATCTTCGCCGCGCGCCGTATGCCCGAGCAGAAACGTGCGGGGACGCGTGCTATCACGGAGAGCGAACGCACTCAATCTCCCACGGGCAAGCAAGGAAGCGGGAAGCCAGCGCCGGAGGGAGCGCGGGGGGGGGGGGGGGGGGGGCACTTCTACTCTGCCAACAACCGCGCTCGTCGCTCGCCCGCACCGTCTCTTATCTCCACACGGTATGCGCTGTGCATTCGCCGCTCAGTTTCCGTTGAAGCGATAGACCGCACGCACCTCGCCCGCTGCGGCCTATATGCGCTTGCTGCCAGCGTTTTGACGGTCGTTGTCTGCAGTCATTCAGTGTGATCTATTCATGTTTGTTTGTGCGCGCTCACACCACGCTTGTTCATTCAGTTAGTAGTAGTCGGGACACATTTTCCAACGCACGCTACACATGCGATGCTGCCCAGATCGGCAGTGCAGCGCTACAGGTGTGTCCCTTCGCACGCGCTGCCCACGGGAAGCGCTTCTCATCAACACCACTGTTTCACACGCGCCTTCTCGTGGTCATCGAGTCTCTCTTCATGTCGGTCTACTTACGCCGCAGCACACCTGCTTACTCAATCAGCTCATGTTTACTACAATTCATATTGCTACCAAAGCCGCTCACCTTACTTCGTATGACATTGCTATGTTGCTATCGCATTCATTGCTTCGCCCTCAGGGCGAAACTGTGACATTTTTTTGTTGTTTTTTTCGGGGAGCACGACAAATGATACGGCCCAAAGAAAACCAGCCGGCGCGCGCAACTCTCGGAGGCTATGCTTCACCAATAATGGCGAAGCCGTGACCAGATAGATGGCGCAATATTATGCTCAGAGAGTCCTCCGCTGTTTCGTCTCGTATCGGTTGGAATGAACATTCGCAGATGCGCAAGGCAAATCTGCTTGCGAGAAGAAATCATTCTTCAATATCGACCGTGGCTGCTCTTAAGGAACCTCGGCGTTTTTCATTCAGGGGCCGTTTGCATTTTAGATGCCGTTTGCATACGGATTGTTTCAAACAGTTGGGGGCCTCGTCTTCAGGACGCGACACTTGCTGCAACTGGGTATTGCCTGCTATGGGGATCGCCCCCGTAAATCGTCTAGAGATTTTCGACTATCGTGGTTGCGCAAGACCATCGCCTTGGCGCCGGAATCTGGCGGGAATCTGTGTTTGAGAACGCGTGCTTGACGCATATATCTCGATGTTTGTGCTTGTGCATCCTCAGCTGCTATGCGCAGCGTGCCGCGAAAATTAATTTCCGACAGTGCACACAGAGCGGCCACTACAGCGCAGAACAGCAGAAGGACACAAATATCGACAGGCACACCGACAAAGTTCCCAGGGCCGCACTAATTAAACACACTCTCGTGTTGGCTCTTTCTCTTGTTTCGTCCTGCACTTTTTTTCGCGTTATTTACGACAGAATTAGAAGCACTCGTTCAGGTAACAAGGTTATTCATTTCCTTTCGTCTCCTACAACACGAAGCTTCTCCCTCGGCGTGTTCCAGTTAGGCCTAGTAGCAGCATCGTCTATACTGTTATGCCGCTTTTTTTTTTCTTTCGTTAAGAGTATACACCATGCAGCAAGGAAGGAAACAAAGAGAAATCAAAGCTCTGGTGTTTTAACACTAAGCGGGCTGCCAGCCTCGAAGCTTTTTCGCAAATATTTACCGTCCGCGCTCGAGCTTGGCTTCTAGGGCGACGAAAGAGGCCGCCCCCTAACGGCCGTTCTTGCTGGCGATCCCTGGCGAAACGCTGCCGACCGCGACAAGAAGCGTAGACTCGACGCGTAGAAACCGCGCACTTTTCCGCAGGCGTAATCCGTGCACGCCTCTCGTGAGGAATCTGCATAATTGCTGCCTGAAAGAAATTCGTGTCCCCCCCTAGTCTTTCGCCCCTCCCCGACCATTCTTGAGAACAACCTCTCGTGATACGCCATTTTATAATCGCGCCGTCTGGCCCCTAGACGCGATTTACTATAGCGTTACGAAAGGCTAGGTAATTAGGTGCGCCTAACCGAAAGATCCTCCGGCGTCGCCGACCCGTGAAGCCAAGCTTGCGACGCAGGGCTGACGCCCTTTGCCCGCCGCGATTCCGGGAAAGGCGGTGATGGAAGGCGCTCGGTGAGGATTTTTCGTTCCAGCTGCTTGCAGCTGAGCGTTTTCGTGATCAAAGGTGAAAGGAGCGAAAGAAACCGGGCAGTCGCTCTTTACGTATGCGTAAAATCTTGATGGCGCTTTTATTCATTATGGACGAGTACCCCAAGAGGCCAGACGGCTGTTAATATCAGCCCCGAGTTCGATGAAACGGCGCCGCCGGTCGAACGCGAAGCGCGCGCACAGAGAGCGAGTAATAATGTGAAGCTGTATTTGGGGGATTTGAATCCACGTACAGTAATTACGGATTTTCGTGACAATGGTGTCACTTGTGACATCTTATGCCTGACGTGAATGCGCGCTCATTAAGTACCGTGCCGTTCATTTCACGCGAAAGAAAAATAAGACCTAAGCAAATAGCTACGGAAGCTCTGTTACAAGGCAAACATTTTTCATTATACTGTACTCTTCGTAGATATCATTTCAGTGCGTTTTTCTTTTCGTGCTCATCTCGGTGGCACGTGGTTAGCCTCATCTCCTGGTTCTGTTATTACTTGGTACAACAACACCACTAACGCCAGGTGGACGCTGCGGAGTACGATTAGCTGTTTGGTATGCAGCTTTGTAGATGTACACTGCTGTTTTAGAGAGCAGTACGACTTCTCCTGTGAACCATGCTATCCGAGTATGTATATACGCATATCGCATGCGTCGCTCAGCTTGTGAGTGACAAGGCCTTCTCGTATATTGTTGACGTCGTCCAAGGCATGTGACCACTTTTCCTCCAAAATATATGAATCAATCAAATATGCTTTATTTCGCGTGACCCAGGTGTAAGAGAAAATGCATTATTACTCCTTCTGTGCAATTATGACACTAGTAATGGTTGGTGCAGTAAGTGCAGCTATATCTAGTGGTCAAACTTCTTCCGCACACAGTAAACACGGACACAGAAGCCCTTCTGTACATGAACAGAAGTTATTGTGTGAATGGTTTTGGCCCAGCAAAAAAGGTTTGATCATAACATACATACTAGCCCGATCCGTCACATTGTTAAGTTATACATAATGAATCGGGCATAAATGCCAGGACAGATGGCCCCCAGAACGTGCATTCTGTGCAATCCCAATATATCAAGAAATATATGATTGCTTCTTCAGTGCCCTTATAATGCTGCTGTGGATGTAAGCAATAAATGTACCTACATATATTTATGCGGTTTCAACTGCGGTTTCTTCTAAGCGTTCCTTAAAAACGTGCTGTGTTGCGCGGACGCAACCGTGTTCTAGCGACAAGTTTCTGGCGCGCACTGCAAGGTTTGCATCCGGCTTATTCAACGGCTCACAACGGTATAGCGCCGTGGGGATGCGGTCACGTTGCCTGTCAGAGACTATACTATTCCGTGCGCTTATGATGCATCATATGCAAGGGAAATTGCCTCATCTTTCTTCTCTCCCTTCTCCTTCTTCATTTTTTTTCTTTTTTGCCAGCATGTTCCTGTTTGGCGTCCTCCTAGTGGAATTCTCTTCCTACATAAAAGGATCGATGTGTCCTGCCCTGTCCTTCGGGTGCATATTTCCGCCGCTCTCGAACGTGCATCGAAAGACGGGGAGGCCTTCTTTCACGCCACAGCAACTCCGCGACCGCGATGGCGCTTCTCGTCTGCATCGCATTTGTGCTTTCTTTCTTCCCGTTTCTCGCATTAAGAGGTGGGGGAGGGCCGGGGGGAGGGGGGGGGGTGCATCATTGTTCGAGGAACGTTGCGCCGAAGAATATCTGTACCCCGTGCGGAAGGAAACCGGGGCCCGTATTTCGGCGCTATTTCTTTCTACAACAATATTTAGCAGTGCATGCATCGAAACATCTCGGAAAAATAATAGAATGCGAAAGATGGAGCTATCGCTTGCAACACGAGTCGATGCTCAATATGTCGATCGAATAGCGATGTACGGGCCTTTCTTTTCTTAATAAAAGGGTAAGATACGTATATCCGACACCGCGAAAGCGTCTTCGAATTTCAAGTAAGGAAGAAAGCTTCCGACATTCGGTTCAAAGTCTGTCGAAATCGAAAGGAGGTAGAAAAAATAAATAAAAAAAGAGCAATGCGTTCGATTCTTCTTGTAAACCGCCGCAACAAATCGCGTTCTTTCTTTTGTACCGCTCACGGCAAGAATCCTGCGCCTCCTCCTGAATCGTACTTCTCTTGTGTTTCTTATTTCGTTTCTGTTCTTTTTTTTTCTGGTGATTCCTCCCGTGCTCTTACTGAATTGAAGAATCGAGGAAGACGAAGAAGCGTGCTCGGCAGGCTACGGTCTCGCGTGAACGCGTTTCCTGTCCCGTGAAAAAGGAATCAACCTCAAAAATAACCACAGAAGCTTCCGATTCTCCTTCGAACTAAACGTCTTTTTTTTTTCTTTTTTTTTCTCCCAGCTAAATGCACGCAGCGCTGTTGGACTTGAAACTCGCCGCAGCCGATCCGCCAACTCACTCGTCCCAATAAGTAAATGACAAACATATTGGGGAAATTAGAGGAGGCTCCACTGTTAATGTTGTGATCAGGAGTGCACTCACTGCCACTCGAAATGGTTTTCGTTCACATTCGTTTACACTCACGCACGTTCACGATCGTGACTCTGAAAACCAATGTGCCCCATCGTGTTGTCCACATACACTGCACTCACTCATTCATGAGTGAGTGCAGTGTTCATGAGCATTTAGTAGCCAGTAAATGCTCATGAGCATTTAGTAGCGTTCGCACTGACTTTCACTGTGTCTAATTGGCAGCTAGCAATCACATAGATTCAGACTGACAGGACAATCACTCACGTTCACGCTCACCTTTGCTTCCATGTAGTGTTATTCACGGCTTTGAAAAGAGTATGAGTGAGCATATCTGAGTGACACTGAACAAGTCTGCCGACCTATGCCATTAGTAAAGTGAGTGCCATTTCATAGCTCATGGACATTCACTTGCATATACACTCATTACGACTCACACTGCCATCCAACTCCACCCACCGACGTTCACTCAAGCTCACACTCGGGACACTCAAATAGGTGAATGTGAACCCGTGCGCGTGTGAATGCACCAATGAGGGAGTCCTGAGCGGTGGACACGGAACCACGCATACCATCCAACTTAAGATTGCGTCCGTGGTTCGTGAAAGTTAGGGTGGAAGTAAGAGTTAGGTCTCGGAGCAGCCAAGGTGCCAGCGTTACAGTATCTGCATGCCAACGCTTTTGCTAGGCTCCGCCGCCCATTTACTGGCACTAAAGTTGTACAGTTCCCAGACTTGCTGCACGGTACTAGTGGCTGGAGGGTTACAAAAATTCGAAGACAGCGGGACTGTCTAAATGCGACAGATGGACGTGTCGAGCGAGGATGTGGAAGGAAACGAAACAGTGCGAAGCATGCTTCCTTCCGCTTTCCATGGGCGCCACGCAACAACGCTTTCGTAGCAAGAAACTTCTTTTTTTTTTCTTGCGTCTTCTCCTTTTTTGCTTCAGAGGCACATGTATATACGTTAGTATAACAGCGCGGTGGCTTAAGGCGCAGGGTACTTCGCTAACAAGCCGTATGAAATAAGCGAGAAAGAAACTATGTCGCGACAAAAGTTGGCACAGCAACTCTGCGGCCAGATTACTATTTTTTGTTTAAATTTTCAGGAAATGATACTTTCCGGCAGAAACTACACGCTCGACAGACACGAAAGCAACTTTTGAAATAAATTTAAGTAAAATACTGGCTTTCTCCCGAATGAAACACGAATTGCTTCTGGAACTCAACGCTTACCGAGTAAAGACAGAGATTTACAGTTACGAACCGTTTTTTTTTTTCCCAGACAGTTTTATGATGCAGCTACCAGGGGAACAGTAGAAAGTTTTCTCGAAACTACGCTTTGCGTTTCTTCTTTTTGGTTTTCTTTTTTTTTTTATCGGCTATACCAAGAACAAAGGGGTGGGGGGGGGGGGGGGGCAATGTTATGTCGCTTATGTTTTATTTAACTTGCCGTATACACCGTGTTTCAGAAGAAAAATTAAATACTCAAATCGAAAATGAACGAGCAAATAAACAACGGCTCGCTTCGTGGCGTCGTAGGTTCCGCTGCGACGCCTCGGGGACCATCGTTACGCCAACATGGGACACAAAACGCCGAGCCTTCAAGCTCTCAGCCCTGCTCTCGCGCTTGAGGTTCATGAGTCGCCTTTTTACTTTTGTGCACGTCATAAATAAAAGATTGCGCCCAACCGCTTTCTCAGAGCAAGAAATGTAAAGATAAAGCTCCTGAAGTAGTTATTTTGCGGCACTGCGCACCGTTAGCAAAGCCGACGCTGAGTGTAGAGTGATAAAACGGGAAAAGTAGAGAAAGGAAGCTGACTTCATTTGTTTTTCTTGCTTTCTGCGTGAAATATCGGTAGTATGTTTCAACTTCTTTGACTGCTACACGTAAGATAGCCCGTGTATAAAGCATAAACAACTAATTGAATCAAACTGGACGTGCAAGCTGTAAGGTCTAAGCGAGAGAAGCTGCAATGCAGGGAATATGAGCGGCTGGATCGGATAAGCAGATAAGTGTCGCCAGGAATTGCTGGCTGCGTCTGCGACGGGGAGTGAGAAATCCCAGGAGGTCAATGGTTAGGAGGAAGCTTGGGTCTCATGACCGCGTTCCAAGAACAGCGGTAGTATCCAGGAATACGGGCGACATTATTATTGGCTGGAATCCGCTCTTATGAACAGTTTTAGCGCAAGAACTTCCCGGGCTGTCGCAGTATTGTCGACGGCAACAGAGTTTATCCAAATTCTACATTATCACATGCTACTTCCAGCATAGTAAAAGCAGCGCAAGAATGACGGCAACGTAGGGCAGGCGCTGAACTAACAACTGACGGGTTTATTAAGGCGAAAGCGTTATATGTCTCATCGTTCAGTCCTCCTTCAAATTCCTTGAGCGAAAACGCGTCGACGACACGAAAGGTACAAAAGCTATCATCATCTGCTTGCTTACGGGGCTCATACCCCCGTAAGCAAGCAGGATGGATGATAAAGCGAATTAAGAGGGATGATAAATCAATTAAGTGGATGACTAAGCCAATTAAGATGGATGACGAAGCGAATTAAGAGGGATGACTAAGCGAATTGAGTGGATGCCTCAGGCGAGTTAGTTAATAAAGATTGATGACTAAGCGAATTAAGAGGATGGCTAAGCGAATTAGACTAATAGAATTAAGAGGGACGTGTACGTCATGTGTCCGTCTTTAATGCATCGGGACTTAGGCTTTCGCCTTCAAGTCGTCTAAGAGATAACGCAAGAGACCCTGTGATTTTGCGCACAGGAAAGAATAAATACAAACAGTCCATCTGCGCGCACACCCTCACGCTACATGTATTTGCCGCATCTTTCGAAGAGTCTGATTTCACAATCGTGCAGGTATCCACATGGGATGATTGCAGGGAAATGCAATGTGCATAGTTTTTCTTAATGCGGAGAGCTTCAATTATTCCGCGCGCTTTTTGAGCTACGTGCCTGAAGATGACATGCGTTCCTCAAAAAAAAAAAATATTTACAGCTACATGAACGACAGAGTGCTAACGGATATGATGAAGGTGTGCCCTTTAAATTTCTGTTGTGCTGGCGTAACCTTCGTTAAGGCAGGCACCAGTCTGCCCAATATACATTCTTCCACACGATAGTGGGATGCTATCATCCCGCTTTCGCTCCCACAGGAGGTTCAGAAGACAACCCTAGATATGTGTGCTTGCTGATGGTCCTGGGTTCCTAGCAGCACAGTGGCACTAAGGTGACGGGTTACCCACTGTTCCAAACTTGCACCTATAGCTCAGGAAGCCCGGAGCCACCAGCCAGACAGTAGCAAACATTTCTCGCCGACGAAAAGCTTCGGTAATCCGTACCGGGATTAGCGGACGCCAGATCTGCAGCTTCCGCAATACTGCACGGTTTTAGTGAGACGGAGCGTGTCTCCGTTGCTAAGCCTTCGGCGGGAAACCATATTTCTCTTTCGACGAGGCCCCGGAAAAAATAAGATTGGCCAGGGAGGCGGTAGCGGATCAGCGGCAGGGCGCAGACTTTTTCACGCTTCGCTTACTTCGCGGTACCTCCTGCCGTCCACTCGCGCGAGCGAAAGACGATTAACGATATATACGCAACGTGCATGGTTATAGTTACACGTGGGTGGCTGCTGCCGCTTCCGCGACACGCGACGTGATATCCTGTCAGCCGCAGCAGCCGCGTCACCGCAGAGGCCACGCGTGTTTGTGCCCCGTGCTGAGACGCGCGCTTCCGGATCCCTGATCACGTGTCCCGTTATGACCGCAGAGATGGCAGCAGCAGCAGCCGTCGTCGTTGGGATAACTCGGCGCCGCGACTCCTCCTACGCGCCCAGTGCGAGTGAAGATATTCTCCCCTGGCACTCATCGCTTAGGCGCTTATGCCAAAGGGGGCTCAAGGACCATATATGCCATCTTAAACGCCTGGCTACGCGAAATAGCCTTTGCCGGGCGTTCGCCGGTCCGCGTACTCTCCGCATCCCAGCTCATTCCCTCAGACCGCTGGGACTGTCATCGCCTCCTTCAACGACCAGTTTTCGTACGATCTGTTGCCTGCAGGGAAGGCTGTAAAACTTTAGAAGCGCGCTAAAAGAAAGACAAAGAAGGAAAGACAGAGAAAACGATAGAAGGAATGAAAATTATGCTCGCTGTGTATCACGCATTTGCTTTTCTTGTTCTGTTTTGTTATTTCTTTTTTTTTTTTTTTGAAATGCAGAAGATAGGCAGGAGACTCCTTCGCCATCGTAAATCCGCAACAAACATAAATCTGCAGTTATCGGTTGAAGACGTTTTAAGGGGCAGTTTTTCACGAACACAACTAATTTAATCGCTACCTTTAACGTCCCACGAAGATAAATAATAGCATCTACTAATTACAGTCCGCTTATATCGTCCCGGAAAGCGTTTTCACTTTATCAAGTTCAGAAAGAAATAGACGTGAAATACTGCAATCACGCGCTTTCTTTCAATGACTCTTGAATTCGAATCAAAGACCAATGGTTCCCTTCCGCGAGCCTCCGCAGAGGAGACGAGTAGGCGTGCTCATTTCGGCGGCCTTTGATTTCAATTGTCATTGAAAGCTATCGTGCGACTGCGTTATAAGTTGTCCGTTTCAGCGAGCGGCAATGCTATTTCATTCGGTTAGGAACGCAGCGCATAAATCTTAATCAGCTTTGAACTGAAGGCTATAGTTCGATTTTCATTAGCTTTTAGTGCAAGTAATATTATTCACATTGATGCGGCGAATGTCAAAAGAAAGGAAAGAAGAAAGAAAGGGAAATTGAAAAAGAATTTGTCTACTACGCTTTTATGTACTCACATAGGCACCTTGCAGCGACCAGAGGGCGCTAGGACGTTTTCATTTATTTTTTGCCAACGACATTCTGTTGCTCGCTGGCAGGCGAAGTGATATGCAACGTCTGGCTAATAACTGAGGATAGGAAGGTGGAAATTTAGGATTTAAATTTAGCGTTAAAAAAATCCGGTCTTACGGTATTCAATGAAAACAGTGATCAGACAGTGTCAATACAGGGACAGGAAATGCCTCTGGCAAGATAATACAAATACCTTGGTGTATAGATAAAAGAGGGCGATAGATATATGGGAACACAAGAAAAAAAACAGTAACAGCAAAGGGGAGCAGAAGTGCGACCATAACGAAACAGAACGCTATGAGGATGCAATAGGTACGAGGTGTGGAAAGGTGAAATGGTTATAGGACTTGCATTTGGAAATGCGGGAATTTGACTCGATGACAACGAAAGGGTAGTGGAACATCTCGCTTTGGAAGCTGACTGAAAGGCTACAAATTAAGCCGTACAAGGTATGGGCTTGACAAGTTTTGAAGGGAGGGAAGCTCAGAGTAAAATTGATTTCGAAGAACCACTGATGAATATGAAAGAAAGTAAATGGGCTGCGAGAATGCTCAAGTGTTTGTGCAGAAAAAATATTGACTCACTGGGGAGGAAAAGAACTAGGAAGCTTCTGAAAGTGTGCGACCAGTACAGTAAGCAACATAGCAAACAAGAAACATTAAATGCAAATTCAGAGAGGCTGAGACAATCTGCTGGATGGTGGCAGTGGAAAAGAAACTGGCTATGACTGACTACCTAAGAGGTAAAAACGAAATCAGGAGAGAAGCATTTTATGATAAATTCAAAGGAAAGCTTTTTACTTTGCGAAACGAGATCAGGATTCCTTGAATTCGTAGTGATAAAGTGAGGTACACCAAGGAAGAAGAAGCATGTGCTTGCTGCGGTAAAGCTATAAAAACAATGAAACTGTTTTCTTAGAGTGCGAAGATATCTACCCAGCTATTGGTTTAGGATCCGTTGGCCTCTTTGAAGCCCTGGGGTTCCGGGATAGCAAAGGAAATGTAAACGTATCCGGAAGAAAAATTAGTAAAATGTGATTGGAGGGTTGGTGGCATAAAAGCAGGGAAACCGCCAACAACGGAGGAGTACAATAACGAAGTTCCCAATAATGGCTCCGAAAGTTGATGCCGGGAATTTATTGCCTATAAAAGAATAATAAGATAGATATGACATTCGCCAAAATAAGAAAAAATAGAGCTTGGTGGTGCAAGGCACCACCCCGTTGAAACAGGGACGCTCACAGCATCTATCCATCTGTCCAGTACAAAAATGAAGTTCACAATAACGGCTCAGAAAGTTGATGCTGGGTATTTATTGTCCGTAAAAAAAATGAAATAGGTATGGCATTCGGCAAAATCAGAAAAATTGAACTTGGTGGCGCAAGCCACCGCCCCGTTTAAGAGGGGACCCTCATAGCATCCATCCATCCATCCATTATCACGCCAGCGTCGCTGCCCAATCCGCTCGGGATGTAAAGAAAAGTAGATGACATTCCAAATGACGACGGCCCATGCTTCATCGCTCGTCTTAGTGTTACCACCGACCAATGCTGAAGTTGAACAAAGTTCGCGCTTTTGGCCTAGACCGCAAAAAAAATGACCAACTGATGCGGAGCGTGCGCGTTTCGACGTTTTCAGGTTTCGGACACTCTCGCGTCATGATAAGCGATCGTTGATGTCATGGCAAATCTGAATAGTGTCTTCCCAATTTTTCTTCCACCGCTTATGAAACTGCAATAAACTGTGGAAAGCTTCAGTGCAAGGTTCCTTTAGTGGCGTGCGGCGCTTTCTTTTTTCCTCTTTTTAAAGTCTGCTGAAATACGTGACAGCGCATTATAGCTCACGCCAACAAAAGCCGCGCACCTATCTATACACGAAGGTAATTAATCTCGAGAAAAACACGACATAGGCGGTCGCAAGTTATTGAACGCACTTCAGAGCGGGCATAGGACAATGGCGCGCCAGCGTCCCGATATCGGGGGTCTGTTTTTGGCAGCTAGGCCCCGAGTGAAAATGGTTCGCTTCGTCGATGATAGCGGGTGTGCCTCTTCTACGACTTGGGTGCGACGAGCACGAGGACGAATGGTGCTGATGACTGTGTATTTTAAGGTAGCCAATAGCCTTTGTATAGGCACCGGTCGCACAAGCTTTCCACATGGACAGCAGCGCCAGATCACATAGCCTAGCGAGCGGAGGGATCTTGCGGGAAACGTTAAGCGTTCACGGTTCTCTCTTACCAGCGTTGATATCGAGCCAAGCGTTTCCACATTCTGCATATTATATATATGCATGTATATACGTATACGCATAGAGCTTCTCGCTGTAACACCTAGAGGGTAATCTGGCGCCGCCGTCTATGGGAGTTTCCTAAAGGACGCTGTGCTACCCGCCGCGGTGGCTCAGTCAGCTAAGGCGTTGCGCTGCTGAGCACGAGATCGCGGGATGGAATCCCGGCCGCGGCGGCCGCATTTCAATGGGGGCGAAATGCAATAACGCCCGTGTGTTTGCGTTGTAGTGCACGTTAAAGAACCCCAGGTGGTCAAAATTAATACGGAGCCTTCCATTACGGCGTGCCTCATAATCAGACCCCCCCCCCCCCCCAAAAAAAAAAAAAAAAAAAAAAAGAAAGGACGCTGTGCCATCATGGCCATGACGGGATATGTGTCTGCGAGGCATGTGTTGGCTGGTGTTGAATGAGGCTTCGTCTAAAACGTGAATATAGCTACACAAATAATCTGTTCTTGAAATAAAATCTACATAAAAGGCTTTTATTCACCCATATTACTTCTCTCAATAAAGTTGACTCACCTACAATGCAGAATCAAGCGAAGAAAAGCGAGAACAGACAAGATCTTCCAAAGCGAGCGAGAATCTTGTCGTCTCTCCTCCAACCTTAGCAGCCAGCTGATACTTTTTACGCTTCATATAATGGTACATCCAATAATAAGCCGTCAAAATTAAACGAAACATGTTTTTGTGTAATAATAAAGCTAAAACAGCTTTTTCCGTGGTGTTTCAGCAGGAAAGGAATCATTGTGGCAGACGGAACGTTGCTAGCCAGGCGCGTCATCAAGGCGTCCTGGCTCTCCGAGAACGATGCCAATCCGAAGTCACAATACACCGGCACGTGCATACCACAGCGCAGCAGCGCCAGATTTCCCTCTAGGTGATATATAGTGAGAAACTTTGTGCGTATATGTACTACAACTGTGCATCCCGTGATATGTTTATCAGCTTCAAGCAAGCCATGAAACGGGCGCACGTCTGTTGCTGTTCGAAACTGCGCCTCATTCCTGTCGTCGCCGAAGCGGCTGGCATCAGCAGATCTCGTATGAAGCTGAAATAGCCGGAACGCCATCTGGCCAGTGCCCGGTACAGTGGTGCGAGACGGTATTTGATTGTGTCCTGTGTTTACCGGTCAGCACTTCCATTTTATGAGTGCCTGTTAGCAAACGAGACCCCTATATTTGTTTAATTTGCTCATCATTTGCTCATCGAGATTTACTGTTTTATGATCAAACTTATGGTTCGCAGGCGCTTATGCTTGTGCGTTTAGCACCTTAGAGTAGCGTGTATACTGCTCGGATGTCTTGAATTAGGACGACATTGTCACTTATGAGGGATGAACACGAGCATTGGTTACTGACTCCTGTATAATTCGCGCGATTCCAAGTGATCATGAGAGAAATTCCCAGCTTTCACAATAGTTACGTTCACCTGAACCCGATTAAGTCAGGTCGAGTCAGCTTGTCGGGCTGAAATCCGGTCATCAGGTTTATTTAAACGCTAGCGGGAGTCGGGCCGAGCCAGCGTCGAGGCGATTTCTATCAACCCTCCTGCATGAGGTGGGTTGACTCGCCCAACCCGCTTAGCAAGACGCGGTTGGGTCTGGCTGGGTCAGCTCGACATCTGACTCGACAGGATCGCGTTGAGTTCACGTGAACGAATTGCGGGGTAGGACGCCCTGCTCGGCTGTGTGAACGAATATATTCGTCCAATAGTTTGCTAAAGTATAGCATAAAACTTAACAGGTGAGCGACGCAGCTACAACCTTTTCATTTGTGTCCTTATCATTTCCTGCCACCACTGGGCTTTGCGATCGAAGAAAACATTCATGCACACTAACACTGATGATCAAGCATAGAAGCAGCGGGTAACGTGTATCTTATAAGGCTGCATTAGATATGTAAATATTAGCGAAAATATTAAACTGTAAAATCAATTCACCTTGAAGAGACCATGGTAACAAACTGTCCAACGTCAATCTGCGCTGATATGACTCCTTGTCTCGGCAAGGAGCGTAATAGGAGTTGTGAAACGAGTGGCACAACTTTGAACATATTCTATGGCTTTCCGCGCCTCCTTTTTATACGATAACCAAACGCAGCGGTATCACGTATAAGAAATCACTTTTCGCTTTTACCAGTCAGTGCGTTCGCGTTTCGCATTTATCTCTCTGTGTAGTCGTAATGTTTACTTTCTTTATTTCAAGTGCATGCGAGCTGAAGGCAAACATCTCGTTTTCCCGAGTGCTTGTTTTCATCCCACGGAGCTCGTTTGCGGTGGCGGAGCGCAGATAGATGCGCCATCTTGCAAACGTTTTCGTACTTTCCGGGTCGCTCCCGCTTCGCTTGTTTTTTGCTTGCCTCGTGCGTGCGTTCCAAATATTTTCGCAGTGAGCGCTTTGGCCACCCGGGGCTTTAATGCTCCAGTTCGCGTTTCAAAACCGGCCCTGCCGAGGAGCAGCAGCAGCAACAGCAACCCTGGCTGCCGAGAAGACAACCCCGCACGCGGACTCCGTGTTGACATAAGAAATATGAAAGCTCTTCACGCCGCCAGGCCTCGCTTCCGATATTTTATACCGAGAAGGAAGCCACGCGCTCGCTGTTCCGGTTATACGGTGCAGCGCTTGACGAAGCTGCCGAGCTGACGATAACTAACCAATCGATTAGTTGATGAGGTTTAAGGGCCGAAGTGCAAAGGATTAGGTACCGTCTTTAGGCAGTAAACGAATGAAAACATTACACCGCCGGGGATTATACAGCGTGGTCACGGTGCAACGCGAAATAGGCGCGCCGACCCCGCGTACCGCAGCCTCGAGAGTACGCCTGAAAGAGGTCCTATGTTAGTGACGCTTGAAAGGCTGCGTTCAGAGTGCCATAGACGCCAAGCAGTGCACGGAATTACCGATGCGGAGCAGAGGGAAGAAAACAGCGTGCGGAAAGCTGCGCCATCGTAAAAGCAGCGCGTCAATGGCAAACAAAATTTTCCCTTGGCGCTGTTCTTATTTCTTCGCCAGCTGATTGCTTTAGGCACAGCCATCTGTGCCTCCAAGCGTTGGTGGCGGGTTGTCTGGCCAACAAAGAAAGATGGAGGATGCGCATGCAGAGAGAGCACCCGAACTCGGGAATCGGGCACAGAAGGCTGTCACGGAGGTAGGCTGTCCCAGCTTCGTCGAGCGCCAGCCCGCCCCAGCAACGTCGCCTCCCGCAGCTGTGGCGAGGCGCACTCAAAATTTTGGATGGGCGCGACTGAGGCACCGGCTGTGCCAGTGTCGAGCCGACCCGTCAGGGGACGCTGCTAGCTTTGCTCGGACATAGTTGGGGTGTTGTAGAAAGTGCGGCGCACACGATGGAGAATAGCCATATGAGACGACCAAGCGGGCCAACTTGGCGTATGATTGAGCGACGCGAAAAGAGCAAGAAAGAATGTGCTGCACGAATGAAGCGACGCCGGAAGTACAGAGGATGGCGCGTCCTGTCCCAGTGCTTTACGCTGCCTGCTCTCGTTCCCTGCCTTGGATTACAAAACCGTGCGTTGTGCCGTAAACCGCGCGGCGGGTGGCAGTGCCGTTATTATTGTATGGAGTGCCGGACGCCGTCGATGATCTCAATCAAGGCCAATCGATGAACAGAGCTTTTATTTTACGTGGTGGTGACGCAAAAGACCGACACTCGCCTAAATGGAAGTTTGCACTTAGTCCCACATTGAGAACAAATCAAAGAATAACTTTCGTGCAAGGCGAGCCACATGTATGTCCACGTTCTAAACGGCGTATAGCTTAAATTAAAATGTTTCAGTTCTTGTTTGAACAAACCCTATCTTAAACGTATGCTGCACTAATGTCGAAGGTGTTAATCCGATATAGCCAACATCGTGCAAGTAAGCCAGCCATGCGCTGCACCTTCGAACTAAACACAGGCCGGGATCTACCAGAACGCGCGCTCAGAGTCCCGCTTCGGCAGAGGGCTTCTGGTGATGCAGCGGCTCCGGCCTGTCGTACGGCAGGGACGTGACGGGTCGGGGCGCTCCCGCCGGCGCGTACCTCTCCACGGGCTCCGTGCTCTGGTCGCGGTTGGTGGCGCGTCCGAGCAGCCACTTGACAGCCCTGGTCGTCACGCGCGCCAGGCAAGCGAGCGCCAGCAGTCCGGCGCACACGGCGTAGAACGAGTACTGCGGCCACTTGCGGTCACCGCCCAGCAGCCGCGGTGGCTTGGTCGGTGGCCGCGTCGGCGGCGCCATGCAACCTTCGCGCACGCGCTTGTATCCCGAGACGCAGGTGCAGCGGCCCGCGCGACCACACGTAGTGCCGGCGCCGACGCACGCGTCGCGATCGGCGCAGCGCTCGCCGTAGCGCGCCGTGGGCACGCAGGGGACGCGCGGATCGCCCTTCGTCGATCGCACCGCCCGGTAGCCGCAGCCACAGCGACCCTGCAGGCACTCGAGCGTGCTGTGGTTCCACTGGCACTGGTGGTGGTAGCGGCAGGCGCCGTCCAGGGGCACGCTTTTTCCGCACACCTCGTGCACCGGGTCGTGGTGCGGCCTGTCCACGGGGCAGCGGCAGGTTCCCGACGCGTCGCACCACATGTAGTGACGCTTGCAGCGGCAGCCGGCGTCCTCTGGCGCGTTCGATGCCGCGAAGTCCATGGAGGCGTTGACCACGATCTCACCTCCGACGGCCACGACCAGCGCCACGACGCGCCCCGTCACCGGCTTGTCGGCCGTCAACGTGAGCTGCACGTCGGCGTTCTCCCGCTTGGGTTCCGTCTGGGTGACGCGGTAGAGCTCGCTGAGCGAGCAGCAGTTTGCGGGAACGACGCTCCAGTAGACGGCGGAGAGCAGTCCCCCGTTCAGGGCGCACGTGAAAAGCAGATTCGAACCCACGGGTCCGCGGTCGCGGATTGCCTCGCACACGACCGTGGTGTTGCCGTCTTGCGGCCCGTAGAAGGCGTCGCAGTCCCGCTCGGACTTCGCCGACACTCGCAAAAGCGTCATCGTGGCCACGGCCATCGCCAGAATTGGTTGAGCCCGGACGTCAACTGGCATAGCGTGCAGAAATTGCTGCGTCTCTGTCAGGTACGCGGCTACTGGGCGGGCCCTTATACTTAGTAAATTACCTAGTAAAATTAGCTGGGAAGATGACTAATACGTTTGCTTGTTTGCTTGCTTGCTTCTCACTCTGTGGCACTTACCCACTACGGAGGATTGGCCAAGGAGCAGCGGTCAAATGAGGGTGAGGTAAATTTTAAATGAGAAAGTAAGGCAGGGCAAGGTGAGAATTCTACAAATAACATTACAATAGACTAATTCTAGCGAGATGTATTCCTTCAGAAATACGCATGACTTACAGAAGGAGAGCAAATTTTGAATGAAGGATGGTGAATGGGTGCAGTTTCCTTACGAATATGTCATAGTAGAGACGGCGCCTAGACCTGACCTGCGTACAAAAAAGGACTTTAATTATGGTGGAATGCGGCAGGGCAATTTTGTGAGAGTGATTTAGAATTTCCGTGGGGAACACCATTAATAGTCCTATGGGAAGAAAACGAATAAAAAAAAAACGCTCAACCTTGCACTCGGCCGCGCAACGCTTGAACAGCGAAGCTGGGCGATCGTAGCCAAGCATTTTCCGGAAGTGCGCGCGAACTTTTCATCTTATTACTAATGATTATGATAATTTCTTTTCGCGCGTCTCGTACTTACGGCCATCACTGCGCGTTGCATAGAGCAGCTTGCAACACCGAAACCACGTTCCAGGAGACCCGCTCCGTGAATGTGTCTCTCTCTCTCTCTCGCTCTTATAGCGCGCAAAGCCTTTTCACCTCGCAGAGCACGAGAGTGCGAACGCGCCAGCTGTGGACGAAGACGACGACGCTCGAAGCGCAATCATATGGTTCGCATAAATGGATGCTCTGCAAGCGTAACTACTAATATTTCCATGCAATAAAAAAAAAGTGGCTGTATAGCCTATAGTGGTTACGACGCTCGCCTTGGGACCAAGGGTACGCGGGCTCGAATCCCGCCTCGGCAAGAAAGTTTATTATTTTATTGCTTCATAGTGTCTTGATAGGAACAACAAATTACGGCTGGATTGAACAGCTTCGCTGTTAAAAACGGGTAAAACGCCCTTCTAAGTGACGCTAAGAAACAACTCAAGGCACCGGCAAAAATTACTGCCCACTAAGCGTAGTTTTCTTTTCAATCATGTATTCCCACCTTGCTTCTTTAAAGTCACCACTGGAGATAACATACGTAACAACGAATGCATCACAAATGTTCGTCAAGTTAGTTATAGGCGAGCTTGGGCATATCAAATTATGAAATGACATGATACGTCGAACCAATTTAGTGCACAGACATGTTTGTTATAACCAGGTTCGAATATGTATACGCACCAATGCGTCGGTCATTTCATATAAAAAACGAACCATGATCAGTGCCTTGTTTCCTAAGGAAACCAGTATCCACAGCAAGCAAGCAAGCTGACGAGTGCGGGTGGAAAAACATTTAACTTGTCAATCTTTGCATGAAAGATTATATAGTGACTTTCTCCTTCACCTTATACCTTGCTGACCCGTTTCATGGTCGGGGGTACTGTTGCGACTCGACCTCCAGTGTACAAAACAATACGAGCGCATTCTTCAACGTGGTGACTTCCCTAAATGTGATAGCTGCCATAACCCAAGCAGTGCACCAGTTTTCTTCTGTTAACTCGCAATACACGCACGAGGGGCAGGCGTTCGCTGCTTATTTCACCAAGCTGGGCAACCAGCCGCTAACGGAAGACGTCATACTGGCACCTACTGGAATCGAGTTACAAAGCCACCCGTGCGCTACTGAAGTGCTCTTTACGAGTCTCGATTTGTGAGTAGGTGTGGTACAGGCGTGGATCCAGTTGTTATTTTCAGATAGGCGGGTGGGGAGATCTACCTTGAGATGGTTATTGATGATGTTATTAGTTTTTTTACATGTTGGCGTGTCTTCTTCAATATTCATTAAACATTTCTTGTCTCTTCAGAGCAAATTAACTAACAGTTAGGGAGAAGGACTTCATGAGTTTGTCTTGTGCCATGCGCTGGCAGCTGTGCACAAAATTTTCAGGGGAGCGGGAGGGGGGGGGGGGGGGTGCAGTTGATCAGGACATTCGGACATCTTTCCTGGATCCGCGCATGGTGTGGTAAGCTCAGCATTCCAGTGACTATATTTCTTCGTGCCATCTGTCCTCATCACCAGGTCTAATAACCCCATTTCTCTCCCCTTCCGTTTGCCCCGGTGCAGAGTATCAATGAATAGGAGTGTTCCTCTGACCGACTTCTCTACTGTTGCCTAAAATACGTTTCACTTTTTTCTCTACGTGAATGTGGCCGCACGCCTTTGGGCTATCGTAGTTGTAACAGAAACGTCTCAATTAAGGGCTTTGTGAGGGGATGTAGTTCTTGTTCTTCTTCTTTCTGGGGTTTCACGTGCCTAAACCAGTTCTAATTATGAGGCACGCCGTAGTGGAGGGCTCCGGATTAATTTTGACCACCTGGGGTTCTTTAACGTGCACTACAACGCAAGCACAGAAATTTCAGGGGACGTGATAAAAATGTCACCACGCTCATCTGTTTGCAGCGCGGAGTTCGAAGCGGCCTCCCAGATGTAAGAGAGAAGCGTGCCATTCGAGATGTTATACAGCCATGTCCGCAGTCCGTTTTCGTCCGACAGGTTGACTTTAGCTTAGGCAGCATGACGACGTCTAATACTTGCAGCAATTTGGCAAATCCGCGCCACGTGTGATGTGTCCAAGGGTTCAGCGGTTTGATGGCATGTTAGGAGCTAACATTGGCAATATAACAAGGCGATCAGTAATTAGCCGGTAAAGCGGGTGTTTTTAGGTGCGAAGAAGTTTATGCGCTCGGGCTGTCGGCGTCCCCTGTCGTAATCGTCGTCGTCGTAGTCACGGTAAGCAAGCGGCTCGTGCTCGCGCTCGAAGCACCTTATGCGCCCGCGCTCAACCCGGGCTGTCGGCGTCCCCTGTCGTAATCGTCGTCGTCGTAGTCACGGTAAGCAAGCGGCTCGTGCTCGCGCTCGAAGCACCTTATGCGCCCGCGCTCAACCCGGGCTGTCGGCGTCCCCTGTCGTAATCGTCGTCATCGTCGTCATAGTCACGGTAAGCAAGAGGCTCGTGCTCGCGCTCGAAGCACCTTTTGCGCTTGGGCTGTCGGCGTCTCCTGTCGTAATCCTCGTCGTCATCGTAGTCACGGTAAGCAAGCGACTCGTGCTCGCGCTCGGCACGCGCTTGTGCCACTGTCCCGCGTTCCTCGTCGTCGTCGTCGTCGTCGTCTTCCACAGCTGGCTGCGTTGCCGCTCATCATTCCAGCGTAGAATTTCACTTCTCTTCTGTCGTCGTAATGGGGAGGCCACGTTTACGTGGCTATGAGCCATTGCTTAAGGGAGTATGAGCCCATTGGCAGTGCATCACTGCATGCTTCGCACCTCCCCAGGTTTCACGTAAGTGGAGCTGCATTTCGCCCAATGTTTCTTTTGTAGCGTTAGCTACACTGGCCTAGCCAAGCCCGTTTCGCGCGGCACATCAAGAGCCGTGCTGCGCATGCGCAAGGATCAGTGATGTCACACGGCTTGCGCACCGGAGCCACCGGAGCCGGCACCTCTCGCGCACTCCGCCGCCGCCGGTCTGCGCATTCCGGAGGAGTGACGTCGTAGCCGTGGTAGACGCAGTGGCGCCGGCGCGAGCTCGCTGCGCAGTCGCCGTCTGACACTGCGCTGGAGCCGCTGCGCTTCTGACTGGCGTTTGCCAGTGTGGTATAGCCATGGAGAAGGAGAGCGCAAATGCTGCTCAACAGCGCAGAAGAACGGAGAAGCTTGACTCATCGGATCCCGAAGTAGTTGCCTGGCAATTAGCGGTTGAGCGTAGGAGACAGCCAGGAAAGCTAAGAATAATCAGCTGAACCTTTGCTAACGCTACGTATATCCTGGCATAGCCGAGCTAAGCCACTGCAACTTTTTTCTTACCTAGTTAGCCAGTCACTTCTCAACAGGTTATAAAGAACAAACAAACAAGAACAAGCGTTTACTGGGTCGTATGAGAAGGCTTCAAGTATGTAAAGCCTATCAGCAGAAAGTACGATACTGGAAAAATCTCGTATTCCCCATAACTCCTATATCCAATAACATCGTATGACATGGGGAAAACGGGTTTTTGTATGGGATCCTGTGTTTTTAGAATCGTGCACCAACTAGGCTAACAGCGAACTCTCCTAAAGTAGAAATGAGACGTGCTGCCGTCGTTTTCCTCGCTGATTTCAAGCATGCATCCATACCATGTGGCCCAGCTTTCCATCGTACTGCAAATTCGGCAAGTACACTGCTTTTATGTAGACTATTATATTGACTTTCAGCGGAACTAAATAAGTGTTTAAGGTGTGCTCGGGTTAACCATGACGATGAGTGCACATTAATTCACTTTCCGTTTCCTATCTCACGAAAATTTGCTCCTCTGCGGAAAACAGGATCCAATTTCCCACCGTGCCAGTTCTGGACTCTGTAACCTCAGGGCGTAGGGGGATGTCTTTAGAGAAGAATTCGGGCTGGCGTAACCATCACACCTTTGTGACTATGCAAGTGGAACGTATATATTCGTTCAGGAAAGCGAAACGCATCCCTACTGCGCCATACTGGCACAAGGCGCGGGTGTGTAGCCACCTGCTATTGAAAGGACCAAGCAAAAACGACGCACCCTGATAGAAGCTGGTCTCAGGTATGACCAGTCCTCGAACATCAACAAGTTGGTTCGAGCGGATTCCCATTGCGGGAAACCTATTGATGTCCCTGCAGAATGTGAGATTACACCCGTTTATATAATACACTCGGCTTGCTCCTACTAAGCTTACAGGAAGCCGACCTCTATTTAAATGTAAACCAGATTCGTTACGAGTAGCGTCCTTCAAAAAACTAAAAGCACCAGGGGAATTGATTATTACCTAAAAGGCGAAAAAAAAAAGGAAAAGAAAAGCCTTTTCGGCATCTGCGTTTACAGATGCGTGCTTTTGTTCCCAGAAAGCACCCGGTACCATTCTCTGGCTCGGGACATTGCCGAGAAAAGGAAGGAAATAAGTATTAGTACGAACATGTTTTCAAGATGCTAGGTACAATTTTGTGCAGTGACTTGCGTTCTTGTTGATGGTTAATGTTATTTTTTCTTCCCTATCCAGTAGCGCTTGCATGTGCTCAAGTGTTCTTTTTATTATGTTTTATTCATTTTTAGTTTGTTCATTTTTAAGGCAAATTTATATCTTCCATGGAAGTGAAATGGAATATCCGGAGGCGTGTTGCTTTCAACATCAGTTAGACCCCATTTAGCCCCATGCCTACGTACAAGCAAATAAGAAATGATGAGTATGTTTTGATATATTCGATTGTAAGACAGACGATATGCGCGTAGATTCCCTGCTTACTGCAGGGTATTTTTCTTTCATTCTATTTTTTTTCGACACTACACATTTTTTATAAAACAGTAATGAGCGCAGCGAACGTGGTGTTTAGCAGACGAATTTTTAGACGAGGTGGACATATTTTGCCGCTAATAACTGAGCTTCGGAAGATAAATGAACAAACATTCATTAATAAACTTTTTTTTATTAGTGCCTTGGGGGCAGTTGTCTAAATGGTTAATTTGGAGGCAGTGACATTTTCATGCCCTCCCCCATCTTCTAAAGATCTTGAATGTCGCACCTAGCTAATTCGACTCCGAACAATGGTCGTGAGTTTGAGTGCCCTAATTAACTATGTCTTCATTAACCGTGCCTTAATTACCTTGTCTTAATTCACTCTGCCTTAATTAACTCTGCCTTAATTGACGTCACCAACTGCCTCGATTGGATCAGTTGGGCTCCCTTGACTTTTTGAGCCATCGTGTGGTCACGCCCACGCCGCCTACGCCGGATTTTCCGCCTCATGAGCCATATAATGCTTTGGCATTAGTAATAATAATAATAATAATAATAATAATAATAATAATAATAATAATAATAATAATAATAATAATAATAATAATAACGGCCGCCGCCTTTCTCTGTCTTCTTGCCGGGTCCGTTCCGAGCGTGCGTGGCGACTGATTTCGGCGACTACATCGAGTACTACGCTCAAACGAACTGAGCGTGGACAAGACCATCTTCATATACTGGTCCCGTCACCTCGTCTTGTGACACTGAGTGCCAAAGACAATGAACGACGGGGCAAGCGCTGGACGCCCAAGTTAGGAATTTTGGTAATGAACAACGTGCATTTATGCACACACAACCACCGGTATCATTGTGAGAGACAAAGAAAGGACATTTCTGGATATCTCTTTATAGAAACACCCTCTTCCGTCCCTTATCATCAATATTTATTCCGCCTCCTCCTCTGCAGAACGAGGCGTAAATATTGCTTTAGTTTATCTGCATCCGGAACTGTACTTTGTGTGCGTGTTGAGTGCAATGTGGCTTTGTGGGCTGTTTGCTTTTTGCACCGATGATTTCTCTTTCTTTCTTTCTTTCTTTCTTTCTTTCTTTCTTTCTTTCTTTCTTTCTTTCTTTATTTATTTATTTATTTATTTATTTATTTATTTATTTATTTATTTATTTATTATTATTTATTTATTTATTTATTTATTTATTTATTTATTTATTTATTTATTTATTCTTAAATGGTTCATGACTGCCTTGAGTTCATAAAAGTGCGTTGTTTCTCATCAAAATTTCCCGGGCTGGTAGTTGGAGGCTCGTACCGTGGCTTCTTTTTTGTCCCTACGTCTCTTCAATCCGTGTTTCGCAAGAATAATTTCCACCTACTAGCTGAACTTTCGGTTTTGCTAAGCCCCGTTTCTTGGTGGGGCCGTCATGCTTTGTTCCATCAGGCAGACGAGCCGCGCTGGAGTTTCTGAGAACGAAGATGGCGTCCTGTTCCTCCCGGGGGCTCGAATTATATATATTGTACAAGTGTGGGGACAACTGCAGCGAATGTTCGCGCCATCACATTTGCATGCGGCGGTGATTTGCGCGCCCCGAATGGTGAGACCGATGAGACTGTATAATGCGCCTCCCCCTCCCCGGCCTTCAACATCGCCTCCTCATTCCTGGAGTGTTCCCGCGATATGCAGAAGCAGTCCTTTCCTTGATGCAGTGACGATGAGTCTCCATTAGGTGCGTTCATCAGCGCCCACTAAGTGACCGTGAAGCGCATCTTTCGCAAGTCGCAAGAAAAAAATAAAAAAAAAAGAACGCGAGCCGTGTACGGCTTGGTATTCTGCTCTTACGGGTTCGGCCAGAGCTTGTAATGGATTCGAAAAGAGCTTGTGTGAAAGGGCAGGCCGTTTCTCCGAGACTATGGAGAAATAATTCATGCGTTTTATGGCGCAATATCCGCTCATTACAAGAGAACTTGCGCTTGTTTTATTCGCTAAGTCGCTTCTAATGACGTCCAGGTTCGTTTTGCCTGTGTTCATTCTGATGGGGCCATGAGACCTGCTTTGCTTCTTTTTCTTTGTTTCAGTTTTAAATACAGTAATTTGTTTATTGTTGTTGCTCTCCTAAGATGGTTTGAATGTTTTAATTGTAATTTATATCCCTTGGTAGAAGCGGCAAAGCATCCCGTATGCCCATTGTCTAGAGCATAGCGACATGCTTTTTTTTTTTTAGGGATTGTAATAACTATATTGAACGAATGTAGTTATATGCTACAATGTACGCGGATATGTCAGGTACAGATTGCACGCTTATATATGGCGTTATAACTTTTCAGAATGCGTTCACTTTTGCGCTTTTTATGGCACCATTTTATTCCATGTTGATCGACTTAATTGGGTGTTGTTGATAACTCAGCGAAACAGTTCCAACACAACTGACATGGAACATATTTGATAAGGAGGTGCTGCTCTCTCTCTTCCTAAAATTTTTGCAGCGAACATTTTTCATACAATGACGATGTTCTTGGAATTCTGGCACATTTGTGTTAATTTGCTCCCTCAACTCGGAGGACCTTAGAGTATTGTCACGTAGTAGTGACGGTGAAGAAAACAGTCGCAAAGCTGTGAATGACGAAACAGATTTTTTTTTTTTGGGGGGGGGGGGGGGGGGGGGGGGGCGAACCTCTGCACACAAAAGCAAGTTGCACTCAAAGCACAACGATAGCGGCGAACACGGTCGGCGATCGTCGAAATCTTGTCAGCGGCTAAACGCGTCGGCTTTTATACATGATTCATCGAAGGTTCCAGAGTAATCCCTGGTGCCCGCGTGTCCTCCAGAAAGTACTAGACAATTCGCGTTGCTCCTGCAATCAGATTACGTAAGCGTCGGTGACAACAGACAACGGATAGAAGCATCGATAACGTTCGAGAAACCTGATACATGCAGGCGCGTCCTGCGGCGAGCGATAATGTTTAACATTTGTTAGCCGATGAAAAGCGGTCACCGGTGAAAGATAAACAAGTAAACGTGTCAGTATGGAACACTGGGCCGCTGACGTAAGCCTATCGTCCAATTAGAGTCAACAAGCCGCGAACATGAAATGTTACATTAAAGATGACCCGAATTATATGCAAGCGTGTTGCAAAGAAACAGGTTCACACTACTTGTGGATAGATTATCTGGAACATTTCGATTATTTCTCATGGTTTGTGCCTACTCTTATTCTATAGTTATGACAAGAATATTTGTGGTGAGAGAAAAATATCGTCGACATTTCTTAAAGACAAGCAACTAAAAAATCGTGTTGCTTTGTTCGTCTACGTTGCGACCAAAAGGCCATAAACTGAATAATGATGGCCTACTCTACAAAAACTGGGGCCAAGCGAGATTAAACCAACGTTTATAGCTCGCTTTTGTATTTTTTTCTTTCGCATCAGTGTTTCATTATTGCCCAACTCGTTGACCCCACGCGTAAGGTTACTCTTGTCTTTGTATGTTTTTACGGCCACAATTATTGACCGTTTCCATATATGCTACAATGTATATGCTACAATGTACGCGGATATGTCAGGTACAGATTGCACGCTTATATATGGCGTTATAACTTTTCAGAATGCGTTCACTTTTGCGCTTTTTATGGCACCATTTTATTCCATGTTCATTCATTCAAATAACTTTATTGAGTGCCCTGCGATTTGGTGGGGTGGGCCTAGACCCCGCCTAGGCTTCGGCCAAGGGTTGATCGACTTAATTGGGTGTTGTTGATAACTCAGCGAAACAGTTCCAACACAACTGACATGGAACATATTTGATAAGGAGGTGCTGCTCTCTCTTCCTAAAATTTTTGCAGCGAACATTTTTCATACAATGACGATGTTCTTGGAATTCTGGCACATTTGTGTTAATTTGCTCCCTCAACTCGGAGGACCTTAGAGTATTGTCACGTAGTAGTGACGGTGAAGAAAACAGTCGCAAAGCTGTGAATGACGAAACAGATTTTTTTTTTTTTGGGGGGGGGGGAGGGGGGGGGGGCGAACCTCTGCACACAAAAGCAAGTTGCACTCAAAGCACAACGATAGCGGCGAACACGGTCGGCGATCGTCGAAATCTTGTCAGCGGCTAAACGCGTCGGCTTTTATACATGATTCATCGAAGGTTCCAGAGTAATCCCTGGTGCCCGCGTGTCCTCCAGAAAGTACTAGACAATTCGCGTTGCTCCTGCAATCAGATTACGTAAGCGTCGGTGACAACAGACAACGGATAGAAGCATCGATAACGTTCGAGAAACCTGATACATGCAGGCGCGTCCTGCGGCGAGCGATAATGTTTAACATTTGTTAGCCGATGAAAAGCGGTCACCGGTGAAAGATAAACAAGTAAACGTGTCAGTATGGAACACTGGGCCGCTGACGTAAGCCTATCGTCCAATTAGAGTCAACAAGCCGCGAACATGAAATGTTACATTAAAGATGACCCGAATTATATGCAAGCGTGTTGCAAAGAAACAGGTTCACACTACTTGTGGATAGATTATCTGGAACATTTCGATTATTTCTCATGGTTTGTGCCTACTCTTATTCTATAGTTATGACAAGAATATTTGTGGTGAGAGAAAAATATCGTCGACATTTCTTAAAGACAAGCAACTAAAAAATCGTGTTGCTTTGTTCGTCTACGTTGCGACCAAAAGGCCATAAACTGAATAATGATGGCCTACTCTACAAAAACTGGGGCCAAGCGAGATTAAACCAACGTTTATAGCTCGCTTTTGTATTTTTTTCTTTAGCATCAGTGTTTCATTATTGCCCAACTCGTTGACCCCACGCGTAAGGTTACTCTTGTCTTTGTATGTTTTTACGGCCACAATTATTGACCGTTTCCAGAAAGCCACGACGTCCTTCAGATGACTGTAGTCATCTGAAGAACGTATGATGGTATGAATTTTATGCACGGTATGACGGTATCCGTGCATAAAATGCGCAGCAAATGCCATAAATTGGGTTACTCTCTTTTGCATTCGCAAATGACCCCTAAAGTGGAGTCATCGTGGGGCGTTGAAATTAGGATTGAGTGGATGCTCAGTTGAACTTCCGAGGAGATGACTAATGCTTTATCGGCATAAATTTCCTGTTAGATATTCGTGGATTAAGTCACGCAGGTCGAATTAATCAATAGGGCGAGGAGTGGCTTTCCTGTTCAAGCGACCCACCTTCTGTCGAAGCATTATGTAAAGTGCAGTTACCATTTCTGCTCGCTGGAATCACAAGATGAAAACTGCAGGCCAGAAGTGCTAACAAGGACGGTAAGGAAACTGCTTTGTACACGTAACTTTACCTATGGTAACAGCGACTGTGAACAACTGTTAGTCGAACAAATGTGCCACATTTCAGCATTCGTTGCATATATAAAAGAAAAATGAATTATAAAAGTGGCCTTTTAATTGATCACTTAGTAGGTTCTGATGTTATCGGCAACTTAATCGTTAGGCTGACCACCAGACTAACTTATTGTGCTGGTTTAGGTGGGTAAATGTTTCAACGGCGGCGCAACCACGTTTGTAGGTAAAAAT